>NW_027331932.1:3990141-4060121 GCF_048418815.1 Hemitrygon akajei
CATCACACACTCCCGGGGACAGACACAGAATGAATCTCCCTCCACACCGTCACCTCAGACAATCCCGGTTTCAGACTCAGAGTGAAGCTCCCTCCGCACCGTCACGTCACACACTCAGGATGGACCTTCGACTGTCTCTCTGCCCCACTCACCTCGGGAAGGAGACCGTGATTCCGTTTCTCTCAACTTCGCGTGGATGTCACTCTCGCTGTCGTCCATCCTGCCGAGGATTCTCTGCGTCTCTGAGCTCAGATAGGGGAAGCAACTGTTGTCAGAGGAAGCCAGTGTTAACAAGTAGTTTCAACCGGTACCAACCAACGCCGGATGAAGAGCTGATAAATAGAGGAAACGAGAGCAGGGGCAGGAAGCGTGGGGAGCAGAGAGATTGAGGGTGTTGCAGAGGGTGGTTGTGAGAAATGAGAGTGGTAGAGGGAAGAGTAATAAGTGTGGGGAGAATGGGGGTAGGATTCAGGGCCGGGTAGAGATAGAGAGGTGGGTGTCAATGGACACACTGGGGAGAATTGAGCGAGAGAAGCGGTGTGTGGAGGAGGGAGGAAGGAGTGATGGAGATGGGAAAAATGAGCGGAGACTATGGTAGAGGCAGTTTCGCATTTGTCATTTAAAAAAGAAAGTGGATAGGTATATGGGCAGGAAAGGGATGGAGGGTTTATGGGCTGAGTGCACGGGTAGGAGGGACTTGGTGGGAGTAAGCGTTCGACACGGACTAGAAGGATCGAGATGGCCTGTTTCCATGCTGTAATTGTCATATGCTTATATGGTTATAAACAATTTACAAGGATGTTGCCTGGATTGGGGAGCATGTCTTATGAGAATACGATGAGTGAACTCGGCCTTTTCTCCTTGGAGAGACCGAGGATGAGAGGTGACCTGGTAGAAGTGTACGAGATGATGAGAGGCACTGATCGTGTGCATAGTCAGAGGTTTTCCCAGGGATGAAATAGCTGACACGAAAGGGCAGGTTTAAGGTGCTTGGAAGCTATGGAGAGGGTGCAGAGGAGATTTACCAGTATGTTGCCTGATTGGAGAACAAGTCATATGAAGCGAGGTTAGCAGAGCTGGGACTTTTCTCTTTGGAGCGTAGAAGAATGAAAGGGGACTGATAGAGGTCTACAAGATTATAAGAGGCATAGATAGGGTGGATAGTTTCCCAGGGCACCAACAGCAAACACCAGAGGGCGTATGTACAAAATTGAGCTGGGAAGATTAGCGCAGACGTCAGGGGGTAAGTTTTTTTTTACGCAGAGAGTTGTGAGTGCCTGGAATGTCTTGCCAGGGATGGTGGCGGAGGCTAAAATATTAGGGGTATTCAAGAACTTCTTGGACAGGCACATGGATAAAATAAAAATGGAGGGTTATGGGTAGTGTGGGTTCAGTACTTTGTTTTTAAGGATTATATGGGTCGGCACAACATGCAGGGCTGAAGGGCCTGTACCGTGCTGTAATGTTCTATGGTTCCATGGTTAAGAAGGGTGACCTCATTTAAATTTATCGAATATTTAAGTAGCTTAATCGAGTGTGTGTGGAGAAGATAATTTCTATGTTCGGGGAGTCGAAGACCAGAGGGCAAAGAATTAGAAGAGCGGCGCGTCCTTTTAGAACGGAGACGAGGAGAAATTCCTTTAGCCAGAGAGTGGTGAATCTGTGGATTTCTTTGCCACAGGCGGCTGTGGAGGCCAAAGCTTTCTTTTTGTATATTTATGGCAGAGGTTCTTGATTGGTGAGTGCTTGAAGGAGTACAGGGAGAAGGCAGGGGATTGAGGTTGAAAAGTAAACTTGATCCGCCACGGTGAAATGTTGGACCAGACTCAGCGGGCCAAATGGTCTAATTCTGCTCCTAAATCTTACTTTCTTATGATAAGTTACCTTGTTTTATTGTGGAAAAACTAAATGTTGTTGCTAAGCTTGACTAGCTGAAGATTCAGTTAACGAAGGTCACAGGATAAGATGCAGACGCTGTCTTGCTTGTGGGAGCTAACAAAAGCGAGCAACATTTCATGCCGAGAATGAGGTATTGCTAAATACCTCTTGGTGATAGAGGAACTGACTGTAGACGTGCAGTTCTGATATTGCGCTCCGCCCGGAAGTATTCGCAGACTGTCTGATATTTAACAAGTGCTTCTTGAAATCGTTCACTGCGTATATTGGGCTGTTGGCCATTTCCCAAACTTCACTGTATAAACTTAAGATATAACCTGACATTGGCGGAGTCGTAAGACAACGTGATCACCTACTGATCCCGGGATACATTCTTTTGGAGTCCAATCCGGTAAAACAGGGAAAATCCTTCGGGAGTAATGATGTGGGACTCAGGGAGAGATGACTGGCTGATTTGATTGTGTAGGATCTATTATTTCTCTATTGGTATATGTAACATACATAGACTTAAGTCCATTAAGAATATCCCAGATGGTAGACGCCCTGGAAGACGGAGGGTAGGGAGAGACAGAAATGAACTGGAGTGGTGAGAGAGGGAAAGAGAGGAGGAGATAGTGAGCGTGGAATCCAGTGAATACTGAAGCAAAGTATTCATTGTATACCTCTGCTCTCTCCTCCGGTTCCGTACGCACTTTTCCACTGTCACACTTGATTTGTGCATTCTCTTATGTCTTATCCACGTGTTCTGCACATACTTATAGACTGGCCTTGCGGTTCACCTTATTCCTGTCCGCCAATGCCTTCTTATGGCCACCTGTGGTTCTCCAAATTTCTTTCTTAAGATCCTTCCTGCCAGCTTTATATTCTTCTCGATCTCTGTCATCAAGCAGTGTTTTAAACCTTTCGTCAGACTTTATATTTGTCTTGACTACATTTCCTACAGCCTTTTGTACACAAACAGTTCCTGTACCCTAGCATATTTTCCCTGTATCATTGGAACGTACCTATGCAGAACTGCACTCAAATATCCCCTGAAGATTTGCCACAGTTATTTCGTACAGTTCTGAGAACACCTGATCCCAATTTATGCTTCCAACTTCCTTCCTGATAGCTTCCTACATTTCCTTACACCAATTGAATGTTTTGCTAACTTATCTGTTCCTATCCGTCTCCGATGATGCCGAATTCTAAACACTATCTCCGTTGGAGGTATCACGTGGTGGCCATTGCAGAGACTTGAGTGGCTCAGGGACTGGGATGGCTACATCAAGTGTCGGGGTTTTGATGTTTCCGAAAGCACAGGGAAGATGGCAAAAGTGTTGTGGGCTGGCACTGTTGATCAGAGATAGTGTCAGGGCTGCAGAAACGGTGGAAGCCATAGAGCAATATTCTACAGAGCCTCTGTGGGTGGAGATTAGGAACAGGAAGGGATCTATAAGTTTACTGTTTGCTTTTATAGGCCGCCCAATAGTAACAGAGGAGTAGATAGGGAAACAGATCCTGGAAAGTTATAAGAATAACGGAGTTGTCGTGACGGGAGATTTTAAAATCAACTGGCATGTCCCTGGAGCAAGGGGTAATGATGGGCTGGAGTTGTTAGGTTCTTCGGGAAGGTTTCTTGACACAATATGTAGACAAGCCTACAAGAGGAGAGGCTGTACTTGATTTGGCATTGGGAAATGAACCTGGTCAGGTGTCATAACTCTAAGTGAGAGCATTTTGGAGATAGTGATCATAATTCTATCTCCTTTACAATTGCATTGGGGAGAGTTAAGAACAGACACGTTAGAAAAGTGTTTGATGGGAGTAAGGGGAATTATGAGGCTATCAGGCCGGATACGGGAAGGTTGAACTGGAAACAGATGTTCTCAGGGAAAGGTATGGAAGAAATGTGGCAAATATTCAGGTGATATTTGTGTGGAGTTCTGCATTGGTACGTTCCAATGGGACAGGGACGTTATGGTAAGCTGAAGGAACAGTTTTGTACAAAGTCCGTAAGATATGACGTCAGGAAAAAAAGAAAAGCTTAAAAAAGTTTCAGAGAGCTAGGTAATGTGGATCTGGAAGATTATAAAGCTAACAGGAAGGAGCTTAAGAAAGAAATTAGGAGAGACTGAAGGGGCCGAGAGAAGGCCTTGGCGGGCAGGATTAAGAAAACCCCAAGGCATTCTATCGGAATGTGAAGAGTAAGAGGAAAAGATGTGAAAGAAGAGGACTTATCAAGTGTAACAGTGGGAGAGTGTATATGGAAGTGGAAGAAATTGCAGTGGTACTTAATGAATACTTTGCTTGAGTATTCACTGTGGGTGAGGATCCCAGTGATGGTAGTGGCAACTTGCAGCAGACTGAAAAGCTTGAGCATGTAGATATTCACAAAGAACATGTGCTGGAGCTTTATGAAAGCATCAAGTTGGATAAGGTGCCGGGACCCGATGAGATGCATACTGGGCTACTCTGGGAGGCGAGAGAGAAGATTACTGAGCCAGTCCTGGATTTCGTTGCTTCAGGGGTGATAGAATCGGAGGGGTAAGCGGCGGAGGGTGTTGCATTGCTTGTCAGAGAAAATATTACAGCGGTGCACTGGCAGGATAGATTAGAGGGCTCGTCTAGAGAGACTATTTGGGCGGAATTGAGGAATGGAAATGGTGAAGTAACACTCATAGGGGTGTATTGTAGACCACGTAATGTGGATCGAAAATTGGAGGAGCAAATGTGCAAGCAGATAGCAGATATTTGTAGTAAGAACAGAGTTGTGATTGTGGGAGATTTTAATTTTCCACACATAGACTGGGAAGCCCATACAGTCAAAGGGCTGGATGGATTGGATGTTGTAAAAAGTGAGCAGGATCGTTTTTGCAGCAATACATAGAGGTTCCAACTAGAGAAGTGGCAGGGTTGGATCTTCTGTTAGGGAATGAGATAGGACAGGTGACAAAGGTATGTTTTGGGGAGTACTTCGGGTCCAGTGATCAAAATGCCGTTATTTTCAATATATTATGGGAAAGATATGAATGGACAAAGCGTTGAGATTTTTGATTGGAGAAAGGCTAACTTTGAGAATATGCGAAATTGTTGAGAAAGAGTGGTTTGGAACAATTTTCTTTTAATGGGAATGATGTAATGGAGAAATGGAGGTTATTTAAATGTGAAATATTGTGGGTACAGAATCTTTATGTTCCTGTTAGGTTGAAAGGAAAGGTGAAAGGAAAGGAAAAGAATTGATGAATTGGCTAACACGAGAGGGCCTAATTTTAATGTGCTTGGAAGTAGGTACAAAGGAGATGGCAGAGTTAAGTTTTTTACTCTGAGATTGATGTTTGGTCACATCCTCAAAGAATTCAATCAGGCTAGTACGACACGACCCGCCACAAAGCCGTGCTGACTACTCCTCATCATTTTACACCTCTACAGATGCTCATAAATCCTGACTCTCAGGATCTTCTCCATACACTTAACAACCAATGAGGTAAGACTCACTAGTCTACAATTTCCAAGGCTATCTCTTCTCCCTTTCTTAAATAAAGGACCAGCATCCGCAGCCCTCCAATCATCCGGAACCTCTCCCTTCCATATTGATGATACAAAGATCATCGCCAGAGGCAGAGTAACCTCATCCCTCGCCCCCCCCCCCCCACATCGCCCGGGATACATCTCTTCTCTTCCCAACACCTTATCCAGCTTGATGCGTTCGTAAAGCTCCAGCACATTTTCTTTCTTAATATCTGCATGTTCAAGCTTTTCAGTCTGCTGCAGGTTGTCCCTACTATCACTAAGTTCCTTTCACACAGTGAATACTGATGCAAAGTATTCATTTAGTACCTCTGCAATTTCCTCCAGTTCCATATGCACTCTCCCACTGTCACACTTGATAAGTCCTATTTTTTCACATCATATCCTCTTACAATTCACGTTCCTGTAGAATGCCTTCGGGGTTTCCTTAATCCTGCCCGCCAGGACCTTCGCAAGGACACTTCAGGGTCCCCTAATTTATTTCTTAAGATCCTTCCTGTTAGTTTAATAAACTTCCAGATCTCTAAGATTACCTAGCTCTCTGAAACTTTTGTAAGCTTTACTTTTATTCCTGACTTACTATATTACGGACTTTGTACACAACTGTTCCTGTAGCCTACCATAACTTCCCTGTCTCATTGGAAAGTACCAATGCAGAACTTCCGTACCATTCCCTGAGAACATGTTTCTAATTTAAGCTACCAATTCCCTGCTTGATAGCCTGATAATTCCCCTTACTCCCATAAAACGCTTTTCTAACTTATCTGTTCCCACCTCTCCCCAATGCAATTTTAAATAAGATAGAATTATGATCACTATCTCCAAAATGCTCTCCCAATGAGAGTTCTGATACCTGATCGGGTTCAATTCCCAGTACCAAAGCAAGTACAGCCTCTCCTCCTGTAGGCATGTCTACATATTGTATCAAGAAACCTTCCTGAACACACCTAACAAACTGCAGTCCATCTTTACCCCTTGCTCCAGGTAGATGCCAATCGATATCGGAGAATTTAAAATCTCCCGTCACGATAACTCCGTTATTATGAAAACGTTCCAGGATCTGTTTCCCTATCTGCTCCTCGATAACACTGTTACCATTCGGCGGTCTATAAAAGTACACAATAAAGTTATTTATCCCTTCATGTTCATACTTTCCACCTACAGGGACTCAGTAGAAAATCGATCTGTGGCGTCCACCTTTTCCGCAGCCCTGACACTATCTCTAATCAACAGTGCCAGCCCCCAACTCTTTTGCCAACTTCCCTGTCCTTTCTGAAACCTCTAATATCCAGCACTTGAAGAAGCAATTCGGGTCCCTGAGCCATCTATGTCTCTGTAATGGCCACCACATCATATCTCCAACGGAGATAGCGTTCAGAATTCTGCATCATTTACCATAGCATTGGAGAGGGATGGGAACAGATGAGTTCTCAAAAACTTTAATTGGAGTAAGGAAAATATGAGGCTATCAGGCAGGAAGTTGGAAGCATAAATTGGTATCAGGTGTTCTCAGAACTGTCCGAAAGAAACGTGGCAAACGTTCAGGGAATATTTGCGTGGGGTTCTGCATAGCTACTTTCCAATGAGAAAGGGAAAGTTTGGTAGGGTACCGAATAGTTGGTGTAGAAAGTCTATTGGATATCCACGCAGGAAGAATAAGAGCTGACTAAAGGTTCAAAACACGACAGAGATCTAGAAGATTATAAAGCTGCAGGAAGGAGCTTAAGAAATAAATTAGGAGATCCAGATGTGGCCATAAGAAGGCCTTGGGAGGACAGGATTAAGATAAACCGCAGGACATTCTATAAGTATGTGAAGAACAGATGTATATGATGTGAGTGAATAGGACGAATCACGGTTTACAGTGGAAAAGTGGGTATGGAAGCGGAAGAGTCTGCAGAGGTCCATAATGAATACTTTGCTTCAGTATTCACTAGGTTAAATGATTCTGGCGATTATCAGGGTGGCTTACAGCGGCCTGAAAAGCTTGAGCAGGTAGATATTAATAAAGACGATATTCTGGAGTTCTTAGAAAGCATCAAGTTGCATAAGTCACCGCGAAAGGACGGCCAGGCTACTACACGAGCCGAGGGAGGGGATTGCTGTGCCTTTGTCTATGATGTGTGTACCATCAATGTGCACTGGAGAGGTAGCCCAGGAAATGATAGACCGGTGCTTCTTACCTCTGTGGTTGTTAAGTTGATGGAGAAGATCCAGAGAGGCAGGATTTATGAACATTTGTAGAGGTATAAAAATATTAGTAATAGTCAGCATGGCTTTGTCAATTCAGATCGGGCCTTACGAGCCTGATTGAGTTTTCTGAGGATGTGACTAAACAGATTGATGAATGCGGAGCAGTAGATATAGTGTAACTGGAATTTAGCAAGGCATTTGATGATGTACCACATGCAAGGTTTATTGAGAAAGGAAGGAGGCATGGGTTCCAAGAGTGCGTTGCTATGTGGACCCAGAACTGGCTTGCCCACAGAAGGCAAAGTGTAGCTGTAGATGGGTCATATTCTGTATGGAAGTCCGACAACAGTGCAGTGCCTCGGATGTCTGTTCTGTGACCCTTACTCTTAGTGATGAGGAAGTGAAGCGATGGGTTAGTAAGTTTGCTGATGACAGAAAGGTCGGAGGTGTTGTGGATAGTGTGGAGTGATGTCAGAGTTTACGGCGGGATATTGATAGGATGCAAGACTGGGCTGGGAAGTGACAGATTGTGTTCAAACCAGACAAGTGCGAGGTGGTCCGTTTTGGTAGGTCAAATGTAATACAGTATTAATGGTAAAACTTGCAGTGTGGAGGATGACAACAATCTTGGAGTCCAAGTCCATCAGACACTCAGAGCTGCTGCGCGGTTTGACTTTGTGTGTAAGAATACGGTGCATTGGCCTTCATCAACTGTAGAATTGAGTTCAACGGCCGAGTGGTAATGTTACAGTCCTAGAGCACACCGGTCAGACCCCTCTTGGAGAACTGTGCTCAGTTCTGCTCAACACACTACAGGAATGATGTGGAACCTATAGAAACGGTACAGAGGAGATTTACTAGGATGTTGCCTGGATTGGGGAGCATGCTGTCTGAGAATAGGTTGAGTGAACTCGCCGACATCTGAATTGAACTGCATGTGCTTCCGCTTGACCCACTTCCTCAGCTGATTAAGATCCCCCTGCATATGATAACTGTCTTCACTGTTGACAAAACCACCAACATTAAACTCTTCGGCAAGGTAATTAACTACTCCTTGTACAGTCTCGTACAAACCGCCATATTGTTGACCGCAATCAAACCGGTCAGAGAGGTCTTAGTAAGTTCCACATCGTCCTCCAATGTAGTCTGCAACATGAACCTTGTTTAAGGTCTTGTTAAATGCTATGGAAGGTACCTCTGCTATCCGTGCCGATCAGCATCCCCGGTCAAATCAGTCCGACAAATCTCCCTGCGTCTCACGCCATCTGGCATCACATTCTCCCTTCTATGTTCCACGCTCCAGATCTCCTCCTCTCTTTCCCTCTCTCATTACTACAGCTCATTTCTGTCTCTCCCAACCTTGAGTCTTCCAGAGCGTCTACCATCGTGGATATTCTTAATGCACTTAGGTCTATGTGTGTTACATATACCAATAGAGAAAAATAGTTCCTACACAATCAAATCAGCCAGTCATCTCTCCCTGGGTCCTAAATTATTACTCCCGAAGGATTTTTCCTGTTTTACCGGATCGGACTAGAAAATAATTTATCCTGGGATTAAACAGGATATGAAGACACAGACCTCTGTGCACGGTTAACCCTTCAGTAGGCGATCACGTTGTCTTACCACTCCGGCAATGCAGGTTATATCTTAAGTTTATACAGTGAATTTCGGGCGATAGCCAACAGCCAAATCTACTCAGTGAGCGATTTCAAGAAGCACTTGTTAAATATCAGACAGTCTACGAATGCTTCCGGGCGGTGCACAAAATCAGAACTGCACGTCTGCAGTCAGTTCCTCTTTTTCCAAGACAGTGTCGGACAAAGGTTAACATTACCTCATTCTTGGTATGAAATGCTGCTAGCTTTTGTTAGCTCCCACAAGCAAGGCAGCGTCTGCATCTTATCCTGTGACTTTCGTGGCCTCAATCTTCGGCTCGTCAAGCTTGGTAACAACATTTAGTTTTTCCACAATAAAACAAAGTAACTTATCATTAAAAACATAAGATTTAGGAGCAGAATTAGACCGTTTGGCCCATTGAATCTGCTCCAACATTTCATCGTGGCCGATCCAATTTACTTTTAACCTCAATCCCCTGCCTTCTCCCTGTATTATTTCAAGTCCTCACCAATCAAGTACCACAGGCAGAGAGAGAGAGAGAGAGAGAGAGAGAGAGCGCCACTGGACGAGGAAAGCGTGGAAAGCCTGTTGAGGGAAGGAGTTTCGAGGTGAGCTGTTCACCTCACTCGGAGGGAGGGGGTACAATCACATCGGTGGGTTTTGGGTGGTTTTCCTGCTGCCCTGCTTTCTCGCAGACAGGGAGTCTGAAGCCCCGGCAATGAGCAGGGTCAGTGGGAGCACACAATGCCTAAGACAGGAACCAGCTGGGGTGCATCTGTCCTGGATAATTGAGGGTTTTTGTATGAGTGACAAAATCCTCGGACGTTGCCTCCTTCCTCATCCCTGCCCACCGTCACACCCCGACTCCAACAAATCCTTTCCTTTCTCTGTACTTTCTTCGATTCCACATTCTTTCAGTCCCCCCATATTCCCACCTTCATCTCTACATTTCCTCTCCTCCTCTCCGCTGCATTGTTCCATCCTGATCTCACTCTCTTCCCTCCATTCACCGGCCCTCTTTTCTCGCCCTCTCTCCCCAATCAAAGTCCAACTCTCCCACCTTCATCTCCACATGTCCTCTCCTCCTCTCCGCTGCCTTGTTCCATCCTGATCTCACTCTCTTACCTCCATTCACCGGCCCTCTCTTCTCGCCCTCTCTCCCCAATCAAACTCCAACTCTCCCACCTTCATCTCCACATGTCCTCTCCTCCTCTCCGCTGCCTTGTTCCATCCTGATCTCACTCTCTTCCCTCCATTCACCGACCCTCTCTTCTCGCCCTCTCTCCCCAATCAAACTCCAACTCTCCCACCTTCATCTCCACATGTCCTCTCCTCATCTCCGCTGCCTTGTTCCATCCTGATCTCACTCTCTTACCTCCATTCATCGGCCCTCTCTTCTCGCCCTCTCTCCCCAATCAAACTCCAACTCTCCCACCTTCATCTCCACATGTCCTCTCCTCCTCTCCGCTGCCTTGCTCCATCCTGATCTCACTCTCTTACCTCCATTCACCGGCCCTCTCTTCTCGCCCTCTCTTCCCAATCAAACTCCAACTCTCCCACCTTCATCTCCACATGTCCTCTCCTGCTCTCCGCTGCCTTGTTCCATCCTGATCTCACTCTCTTACCTCCATTCACCGGCCCTCTCTTCTCGCCCTCTCTCCCCAATCAAACACCAACTCTCCCACCTTCATCTCCACATGTCCTCTCCTCCTCTCCGCTGCCTTGTTCCATCCTGATCTCACTCTCTTACCTCCATTCACCGGCCCTCTCTTCTCGCCCTTTCTCCCCAATCAAACTCCAACTCTCCCACCTTCATCTCCACATGTCCTCTCCTCCTCTCCGCTGCCTTGTTCCATCCTGATCTCACTCTCTTCCCTCCATTCACCGGCCCTCTCTTCTCGCCCTCTCTCCCCAATCACACTCCAACTCTCCCGGCTTTATTTCACCAGGTCTCACCCTCTCCGCTCACTTTTCCCCATGTCCATAACGCCTTTCGCCCTCCTCTCTCCACATGCCCCTTCTCTCCATCCCTTCTCCCCAGTCTGTCCATTGTCACCCACCTCTCTATCTCTACCCGACCCCGAATCCTCCCCTCTCCGCTCACTTTTCCCCATGTCCATAACGCCTTCCGCCCTCCTCTCTCCACATGCCCCTTCTCTCCATCCCTTCTCCCCAGTCTGTCCATTGTCACCCACCTCTCTATCTCTACCCGACCCTGAATCCTCCACTCTCCGCTCACTTTTCCCCATGTCCATAACGCCTTTCGCCCTCCTCTCTCCACATGCCCCTTTTCTCCATCCCTTCTCCCCCGTCTGTCCATTGTCACCCACCTCTCTATCTCTACCCGACCCTGAATCCTCCCCTCTCCGCTCACTTTTCCCCATGTCCATAACGCCTTTCGCCCTCCTCTCTCCACATGCCCCTTCTCTCCATCCCTTCTCCCCAGTCTGTCCATTGTCACCCACCTCTCTATCTCTACCCGACCCTGAATCCTCCCCTCTTTCTCCCCACTCTCATTACTCTTCCCTCAACCACTCTCATTTCTCACGAACACCCTCTGCAACTCCCCCAATCTCTCTGCTCCCCGCACTTCCTCCCCCTACTCTCGGTTCCACTTTTCATCAGCTCCTCATCCCGCGTTGGTTGGTACCGGTCTAACCCACTTGGTAACACAGGCTTCCTCTGACAACAGCTGCTTCCCCTATCTGAGCTCAGAGACGCAGAGAATCCTCGGCAGGATGGACTGGAGCGAGAGTCACATGAATGTGAAGTTGGGAAAAACGGACTCACGGTCCCCTTCCCGAGTTGAGTGGAGCGGAGAGACAGGCGACAGCTCTATTCTGCAGCTTATCCCCGGTATGTGTGATCGGACGAGAGGAGGGAGTTTCACAGTATGTCTGTTCACAGGAGTGCGTAAATGACGGGTGAATGGGGCTTCACTCTGTGCCTCACCCCGGGTATGTGTGATGGGACAGTGTGGCGGGAGCTTCACTCTGTGTCTGACCCCGGGATTGTGTGATGGGATGGTGTGGAGGGAGATTCACTCTGTGTCTGACGCCGTGATTGTGTGATGGGATGGTGTGGAGGGAGATTCGCTCTGTGTCTGATCCCGGGAGTGTGTGATAGGACGGTGTGGAGGGAGATTCACTCTGTGTCTGACCCCGAGAGTGTGTGACGTGACGGTGCGAAGGGAGATTCACTCTGTGTCTGACCCCGGGGGTGTGTGACGTGACGGTGCGAAGGGAGATTTACTCTGTGTCTGACACCGGGAGTGTGTGATGTGACGGTGTAGAGGGAGCCACACTCTGTCTCTGACCTTCTCTGATCTGTCCCCAGCTGAACCTGATGTACCGTACGCGGAAGTTAATTTCAAGACCCTCTCGGCGCCCCGGGTCCCGACAGATCGAGGTCAGTTTCATCTTTGTTGTTTTGACCTTGTTTTGCTGATATGTCCAATCATGTCGAGAGATCTCATAAGACGGAGGGAACGCGTAGGAGAGGCAATGGGGGGGGGGGAGTGTGGTGAACTTTGTAGTAGTTGAACTTCCGTGGGGAAGATGCCGTGAGGTCTGAACCCCTGGGAGGGGCGAAATAGAGGTAGCGCAGTGCAATGGTTTGAGGAGAGTGTGCTGTGAGAAGGGTCGCTGAGGAGAGGGTGCATGGAAGGTGCCGTGAGGAGGAAGGGGTGATGAGGAGAGAGTTCTGTGGGATGAGGGTGTGGGTCGGAGATGAGTGAGCACCGTGTCCGTGAGGTGAGGAGAGAGCGCTGTGCTGTATAAATCCTTAACCGCGCTCTCCCCTTCTTCTTAATCCGACACTCTCCTCTTTCCCCTTCTCTCCCCTCCCTCACCTCCTCACACCCTTTCCGCTCTCCATTTCTCTCCTCCTTTGTCTCCCCGTTTCCCCTACTGTCCCCACTGTCCCGTTCTCTTCGCCCTCTCTCATTGCCCCCTCTCCCTCCCGTCTCTCCTCTATCACAGTCACCGTCTCTACCACTCTCGGTCTCCCGCTCGCGTTCTTTTCCTCTCTCTCTGCTCTCTTTCATCCTTCCCCGTCCGCCCGTCCCGGGCTTCCAAACCAGCTCTGTGCCTGTTTGCCGCTCATCTCCCGTCGCGCCTTCTCTTCCTCTCTATGCACGCCTCTCTTCCTTTCCCCGACACTCTCTCCCCTCTATCTTCTCTCTGTCTCGCAAATTTTCTTCTTCTGCCTTCCCCATCCCTCTCCCACTTTTTCCTCCCCTCAGTCTCCCTTCTCTAGCCGGCTCTCTTTTGCTCTCTCTCACACCTCTCCCTATCCTCTCACTTTTCCCGTCTCACTCCCCCCCTCTCTCCACCTCTTTCACCCCGTTCTCCTTCCCCATTCTTTCTCTCGTATCTTCCCGCCCATCTCCCCCGTCGCTGTCTCTCCCTCTCAGTCCGTCGCTCTCCTCTTCTGCCTCCCCGTCTCTCCTCTCTCTCCCCCTCTCCTTCAGCCTCTCTCACGCACTCTCACCCCTCCTCTCTCCCTCACTTGCCTCTCCCGACACCCTCACCCATTCTCTACCGCTTTCACTGTCTTCCTAATCTGCCTGTTCGAATGTCTCCCTCAGACGGTCTGAATTCCACTTACTCAGAGCTGAACTTTCGGAAAGAGGAACCCCGCATCGACGAGAACGAAGATCCTCCCATTTCCTCGGGACCCGGCGGGGTGACAACCACTGCACAAACAGGTCAGAGTTCACTGTGATGACATCAGTCTGGAGGGGTCACGTGTAATACTCCCAATTGTCCTAGTTTCCAATCCATCTGCCTCGAGCACTTCCTCTGTCAGCTCGTCCCATGGACTGACCACCATCTGGGAAATAAAACGGTGTCTCTCGAGTCCCCAATAATTCCTTTCTGCGATGTATTTAAATGATCTGGATGAAATTGTAGATGGGTGTGTTAGAAACATAGAAACATAGAAAAGCACATCACAATACAGACCCTCTTAAAAGACCCTATCGTTTCCTTTTCCACCATCGTTGGCTGCAGCCCATTTCACGCACTCACCACTCTCTGCGTGTAAACATTATCCCTGACATCTCCTCTGTATTTACCTCCAAACACCTTAAAACCATGCCCTCTCTTGCAAGACATTTCAGCCCTGGGGAAAAAACCTCTGACTACCCACATGATCGATGCCTCTCATAGCATTACACACCTCTATCAGGTCACCTCTCATCCTCTGTCGCTCCAAAGAGTAAAGACCGAGTTCACTCAACCTATTCTCATAAGGCACTCTCCCCAATCCAGGCAACATCCTTGTAAATCTCCTCTGCACCCATTCTATGGTTTCGACGTCTTTCTCATAGTGAGGCGAACAGAACTGAGCACAGTACTCCAAGTGGGGTCTGGTCAGTGTCCTGTATAGCTGTAAAATTACCACTCGGCTCTTACATGCGTTGAAATGATACTGAACGTATATAAAAGTCACTAGTTAGGCTCAATCAGGCGTATTCTATACAGTTCTGGTCACCCCATTATCGGAAGGATGTCAGGGCGTCGGGCAGCCTCCGAAGAGGTTTAACAGGACTCTGCCGGGATTCGATGACATGTGTTACAACGAGAGGTCGGACACCTCGGTCGCTTCCTCTGGAGCGGAGGAGGCTCAGGGGAGATCTGACTGATCTCTGGAATCCGTCAGACACCTGTCAGCCTTTGCCAAGTCAAGGAATTTGGACTCTCGGCGATGACGGCTGAAAGTAGATGAGATTGAGAGAGGGAGGGGTGATCGTGGTGGAAGGAGAGAACGCAAATGGGGGGTGGGAGGGAGTCCCAGTGGGGGTCACGGCTGAATAAACACACACGCTGAATGGGCTCTCTACAGGTGCGCAGAAACAGGAACCGAAGCAGAACATCGGAAATAGAACCTGCCGTAAGATCTGCCTACTCTGCCCAGTTACGATCGGCCTCGTCGCGATAGTGGCCGGGCTCTCGATCTATGGTGAGTCGAACGGAACTTGATGAGGGTGAGGACAATATGAGTGAGGTTGAAGTTCTGGAGCATGTTGATATTAATGGAGAGGAGGTGTTGGAGTTGTTAAAATTCAAAAGGACGGAATATTACCCAAGCTGCTCCACGGGAAGAGGGATAAGTTTGCTGAGCCTTTGGCTAGGATCGGCATGTCCTCGTTGACAACGGGAATGGTACCGGGGAATTGCAGAGAGGGGAATGTTGTCCTCTTGTTCAAAAAATGCAGTCGGGATGGTCCGTTTAATTATAGACCAGTGAGCCTTCCGTCTGAGATGGGAAAGCTGTTGGAAAAGATTCTTAGAGATAGGATCTATGTGCATTTAGAAAATCATGGCCTGATCAGGGACAGTCAGCAGGGCTTTGTGAAGGGCAGATCGTGCCTAACCATAGAACCATAAAATATTACAGCACAGAAACAAGCCTTTTTGCCCTTCTTGGCTGTGCCGAACCACTTCACACTTAACCCATGTCCTCTATTTTCTCTTCTCCCCTGGCCTCAGTGGAAAAAGCCTGCTTGCATTCACCCTATCTATACCCATCATAATTTTATACAGCTCTACCAAATCTCCCCTCATTCTTCAACGCTCCATGGAATAAAGTCCTAACCTTTTCAACCTTTCTCGGTAACTCAGTTTCTCAAGTCCCTGAAACACCCTTGTGAATCTTCTCTGCACTCTTTCAACCTTATCAATATCCTTACTGTAATTCCGTGACCAAAACTGCACACCATATTGCACTGTTAGGGTATTTTGTACCTGTATTCCTAGATTCCTCTGTTCTACTGCACTCCTCAGTGCCCTACTATTTACCTTGTATGCTCTACCTTGGTTTTCCCTTCTAAAGTATAATACCTCACACTTGTCTGTGTTAAACTCCATCCGTCATTTTTCATCCCATATTTCCAGCTGGATCCCTCTGCAAGCTTTGAAAACCTTTCTCACTGTCCACTACACCAACAAACTTTGTATCATCAGCAAATTTGCTGATTCAATTTACCACATTATCATCCAGATCATTGATATAGATAACAAGTAACAATGGACCCAGCACTGATCCCTGTGGCACACCACTAGTCACAGGCCTCCATTCATAGAAGCAATCCTCCACTACCACTCTCTGACTTCCCCTATTGAGCCAATGTTTAATCCAATTTAATACCTCACCATGAAGGACTGAATCTTCCTAACTAACCTCCCCTGCGGGACCTTGTCAAAGGCCTTACAGAAGTACATGTAGACAACATCCACTGCCTTCCCTTCATCCACTTTCCTTGTAACTTCCTCGGAAAACACTAATAGTTTTGTTAAACATGTCTTATCACGCGCAAAGCCGTGTTGACTCTCCCTTATAAGTCCCTGTCTATCCCAATACTCGTAGATCCTATCGTTTAGTACACCTTCCAATAATTTTCCTGCTACCGACGTGAATCTTAGTGGTCTATAACTTCCCGGAATACTTTCAGAGCTTCTTTGTTTTGAAACAGCGGAAGGACATGTGTAAATACAGATGCAAAAAAAAAAAAAAAATCTCCCCTATTTAGATAGATAGATAGATAGATAGATAGATACATGGGGAAATTCAACATTTTTTTCCAATGTCCCATACACTTGTGGTATCAAAACTAATTACATACAATACTTAACTCAGTAAAAATATGATATGCATCTAAACCACTCTCTCAAAAAGCATTAATAATAGCTTTTAAAAAGTTCTTAAGTAGTTTACTTAAGTACATTGAGTCCTAACCCGGCACTTTAACATATCTTACTCCTGGCGGTTGAATTGTAAAGCCGAATGGCATTTGGGAGTATTGATCTCTTCATCCTGTCTGAGGAGCATTGCATCGATAGCAACCTGTCGCTGAAACTGCTTCTCTGTATCTGGATGGTGCTATGTAGAGGATGTTCAGGGTTTTCCATAATTGACCGTAGCCTACTCAGCGCCCTTCGCTCTGCTACCGATGTTATACTCTCCAGTACTTTGCCCACGACAGAGCCCGCCTTCCTTACCAGCTTATTAAGACGTGAGGCGTCCCTCTTCTTAATGCTTCCTCCCCAACACGCCACCACAAAGAAGAGGGCGCTCTCCACAACTGACCTTTAGAACATCTTCAGCATCTCACTACAGACATTGAATGACGCCAACCTTCTAAGGAAGTACAGTCGACTCTGTGCCTTCCTGCACAAGGCATCTGTGTTGGCAGTCCAGTCTAGCTTCTCGTCTAACTGTACTCCCAGATACTTGATTTCTTTTGCTTTCATACATAGCCGACCACACTGATCTTCCAGAGGAGCAAGCTTATTCTTATAACATCTAACAAACACATTAGATTTCGTTGAGGAAGTGACCATGCATATAGATGAGGCTTGTGCAGTGCATGTGATCTACGTGGATTTTAGTAAGGCATTTGACAAGATTCCACACGGTAAGCTTATTTAGGTCAGAAGGCATGGGATCCAGGGAAGTTCTGCCAAGTGGATTCAGAGTTTGCTTGCCTGCAGAAAGCAAAATGTCGACGTGGAGAGAGAACTTTTGGATTGGAGGGTTGTGACTAGTGGTGTCCCACAAGGCTCGGTTCTGTGACCACTACTTTTTTGATATCCACCTGTATGTAGGGATAGAAGGGTGGATTGGCAAGTTTGCAGACGACATCCATACTGTTGGTGTTTTGGATAGTGTTGAGGATTGTCGATGATTGCAGAGAGACATTGATAGGATGCAGAAGTGGGCTGAGAAGTGGCAGATGGAGTTCAAACAAGAGAAGTGTGAGGTGGTACACTTTGGAAAGACAAACACCAAGGCAGAGTACAAAGTAAATGGCAGGATACTTGGGAGTGTGGACGAACAGAGGGATATGGAGGCACATGTCCACAGGTCCCTGAAAGGTGCCTCACAGGTGGAAAGGGTAGTTAAGAAAACTTATGGGGTGTTAGCATTTATTTCGAGGGATAGAGTTTAAGAGTCACGGGGTAATGGTGCAGCTCTATAAAACTCTCGTTAGGCCACGCTTGGAGTACTGTGTCCAGTTCTGGTCGCTTCACTATGGGAAGGATGTGGAAACATTGGAAAGGGTACAGAGGAGATTGACCAGGATGCTGCCTGGTTCAGAGAGTATGGATTTATATCGGAGGTTAAGGGAGCTAGGACTTTATTCTCTGGAGAGAAGGAGGATCAGAGGAGACGATATAGAGGTATACAAGATATTAAGAGGAATAGATAGAGTGGACAGCTAGAGCCTGTTCTCCAGGGCACCACTGCTCAATACAATAGGACATGGCTTTAAGGTAAGGGTGGGGTGTTCAAGGGGGATATTAGAGGAAGCCTTTTTCACTCAGAGTGTGGTTGATGCTTGGAATGCACTGCCTGAATCGGTGGTGGAGGCAGATACACTAGTGAAGTATAAGAGACTACTAGACAGGTGTACGGAGGAATCTAATGTGGGGAGTTTTATGGGAGGCAGTGTTTAAGATTTGACAAAATATTGTGGGCCGAATGGATTGTACTGTACTGTATTTTTCTATGTTTTTTGTTCTATAACACGGACATACCACAAACCGTGATAAAAACACGGCCATTACCGTAACACAATCAAGACTCATGCTACTCCGACACGCCATTCACCATAACATCAACAATGCTGTTACCGTAGCACGGTCACGACCTTCAGCGAGACACAGATACACTCCTGACCTTGACACCGACACACTCTTCACCGTTACACTGAGATACCGTACACTGTGGCACTTTCACGCTCCTCAGCGTGATCCGCTCCACCACTCACCGTTACAGAGACTCACACGTCACTGTAACACCCCTTACCGAGACAGTATCACCCCTCAACACAACACAGATGCACCGCTCACTGAGGCAATTACCCTCACCTCACTCTGACACAGGCAAACCCCTTAACAGATACCGACAGCGAAATTCACAATGACACCGACATTGTCCTCTCCGTGACACCGACAGACACCTCAGCGTGACCCTCTCACACACACCGTGGCCATGACATGTCTCTGACCGCGACACAGACACAGCACACCCCACACCAAGACACAGATTCTCTACCTACCATGACACAACTCCGCCCCTCACTCTGACATTGCCCTCGCCATGACATCGAGATGCACATCACAACGCTTGCCGGGGCACAGAAACATAAACAGAAAAGGTTGAAGTGTCTCCGACATATTCCTTCCAGGAACTCGGACATGGTCCACACGATGCTGACGCCGACCCTCATTGTAACATCAACAAAACCTTCACCGGGACATTGATATACCACTCAGCGTGACACAGACATGCCCGTCAAGGTGACGCCGACGCTTCTCACTGTGCCACCAGCACATTCTTCAATGTGACACCCTTCACAGTCACACTGACACCACACTCTCTGTGACCCGTTCGGTAGCGTGACGCTGACTCACGTGTCACTGTAAACTCTAAACATCCTTCATCATCTCTCTCAGTATCACAGATTCGTCAGTCTAAGATCACCTCCGACCGAAACTGCCATGAGTTAAACTCAACCCTTCAATCCAAGCTTTCAGCGCTCAACTCGAATCTGTCCGATCTTAAACGAATGCACAGCGATCTCCGGCACCAGTTCACTGAGGTGGAAACGAAGTACAGATCTGTCAACGAAACCAAGGCTCAAATCTGTGAATGGTTGACCAACAGAAGAGGTGAGGCATCATCCCCCTCTTTCACCCGCTCCTCATCACAGGGCAGGCATGGAGAGAGGAAGCGTCACTCTGTGCTTGACATCGGGAGTTTGTGAAGAGATGGTATGGAGGGTGATTCACTCTGTGTTCGACCCGGTGAGTTTGTGATGGGGCTGCGTGGAGGAAGTTTCACTCTATCACTGAATCCAGGAGAGTGTGATGGGACGTTGTGGAGGTGGATTCACTCTGTGTCTGACCACGGGATTGTGAGACTTAACTTTACAGCTTCACTCTATGTCTCACTCCGGGAATGTCTGATGGGACAGTATGGATCCAGATTCACTCTGTGTCTGACAGCGGGATTGTGTGATGGGATAGTGCAGAGGGACGTTCATTCGATGTGATATTGTGGAGGGAGTCTGACACCCCTTGAGTCTGTGGGCGGAACTTCGCTTTGTGTGAGAACACAGGAGGGTGTGATGGGACGGTTCAGACAGAGCCTCACACTGTGACCCGCCAGGAAGTGTGTGATGGAAGGAGATTCACACTATGTTAGACTCGGTAGTGTGTGATGGGGCAGTCTGGGGGCAGATTCCCTCTGTGTCTGACACTTTGCTGTGTGGTGTATTGAGAAGCTGCAGAGGGAGAATCACACTCCCTCTGACATTCGTCATGTGTGCTGAGGGAGTTTATTTCCGTGTCTGACCGCTGGAGTGTGTGATGGGGCCGTGGAGAGAGAGATTCACAGTGTGTCTGACCAAGTCTTTGTGTGACTGGACTTTGTGGAGCGATCTATAGTCTGCTCTCTCATCCAGGGAGTGTGTGATGCGACGGTGTGGAAGGAGCTTCACTCTGTGTCTGACCCTGGGAGTGTGTGATGAGATGATGTGGAAGGAGTAACACCCAGAATCTGACCCTGGAAGAGTGTGACAGGACGCTGTGCAGGAAACTTCACTCTACGTCTGACCGCTGGAATGTGTGATATGGCCATGGAGAGAGAGATTCACTCCGTGTTTGATCCATGCAGTTCGTTACGAGGCTTTGTAGAGGGATATAAATTCTGTCTGTGACTACGTGGGTGGACATGCGCTTAACTCCACCTCTGACCACGGGCGTGTTTTAAAGGCAGTGTGCAGGGAGCTTCACTCCACCTCGGACTGCTGGAGTGTGATAGGTCCGTGGAAAGAAAGAGATTCAGTCTGCGTCTGACCGTGTGAGTGTGTGATCGGGCGGTGTGTAGGGAGCTTAAATCTGTGTCTCACCCCGTGTGTGTGATAGGACTCAGCGTTTGACACAGTGTGCCTGTGATGGGAAGCTATGCCGGGAAAGGGCGCTGAATTAGTGCGTTTGGGGAATAGGTGTGTCATGTGTGCGTCTGACACCAGGAACAGTGACGCGTGCCTGGGTAGTGTTCCTGTCTGTGTTTGAAACCAGTGGTGTGTGATATTACGGTGCGGAGGGAGCATCTCTCGTTTTCTGACCCCTGTATTGTGTGCTGTCACCGGGTAGAGGAGCATCATACTGTATCTGACCCCGGGAGTGTGCGGCGCGATGGAGTAGAGTGTGTTTCATTTCCTCTCTGATCACGGGCGGATGAAATGGGGTACTGTAGAGGGGGGTTCACTCTGTGTTTGTCTGCAGGACTGTGTGATGGGAGAGGGTGCAGGGAGCTTCACTCCATGTTTGACCCAAGGAGTGTGTGATAGTGTGGTGGAGTGAAAGCTTCAGTCTGAGACTGACCCGGTCGTGTGCGATGGGACAGTGTGGAAGGAGCATCACTCTGAGTCTGACACGGGGAGAGTATGATGGTACCGTGAGACAAGAACTTCATTCTTCGTATGTCCCCTAGAGTGTGTGACGGGACGGTGTTGGTTGAACTTCTCTTTTATAGGACACTGGGAAGGAGATGTGTAGCTGACTCCTGAGGTTTGTGATGGGGCGGAGTGGAGGGAGCTTCAATCAGTTTCTGACCCCGAGAGTGTGGAATGGGACGGTGTGGAGGGAGATTCACTCTGTGGCTGATCCCAGGAGTGTGTGATTTGACGGTGTGGATTGAAGTTCTATTTGTGTCTGTGCCTCAGAAAGTCTGTGACATGATGGAGGGAAGGAGATGTGTAACTGACTCCTGAGGTTTGTGATGAGGAGGAATTGACGGATCTACACCTTGTGACAGGTCCCTCGAGTGTGTAATTGGTGCCGTGTCGGAAGATTAACTTTGAGTCTGACACCAGGAAAGTGTGATGGGACGGTGTAAACAAGCTGCAGTTTGAGTCTGACTACGGGGATGCGTGATAGGAGGGAAGTCTATATCTGACTCCAGGAAAGTGTAATAGGGCATTTTAGAGGGAGTCTCAGTGCGCCTGACCCCGGGAGTTTGTGTAATGGAACAGTGTGGAGGGAGCTTCACTTTGTTTCCGACCCCGGGAGTGTGTGATGGGACGGTGTGGAGCGAGATTCCCTCTGTGTCTGACCCCGGGAGTGTCTGATGGGACGGTGTGGAGGGAGATTCACTCTGTGTCTGGTCCCGGGAGTGTCTGATGGGACGGTCTGGAGGGAGCCTGCCTCTGTGTCTCACCCAAGAGCATGTGATTTGACATTGCGCAGCGTGCAGACTGAACCAAGCATTATATGATGGGGCTGTGGAGAGAGAGAGAGCTTCACTCTGTGTCTGCCACGGGTGTGTATGATGTGTGATGTGTGTATGATGGGAGTTTCATTCTGTGTTTGTCCCCCTGGATCCTGTGATAGGAAAGCTTTGAAGGAGATTCCCTTTGTGTCTGGCCACCGGATGCGTGATTGGAAACGCGGAGAGAGCTAAATCCTGTGTCTCACCCCTGGAGTGTGTGACGGACAGCGTGGAGTGAAATTCTATTTGTGTCTGCCACTCAAGAAGTCTGTGATAGGATGGTGGGAAGGAGCTTGGAACTGACACCTGAAGTTTGTGATGAGAAGTTGAGGGAGCTACACCATAGAACCATAGAATACTGCAGCTCAGTACAGGTCCTTCAGCCCTCCAGGTTGTGCTGACCCATATAATCATTTAAAAATGTACTAAACCCACAATACCCCATAACCCTCCATTTTTCTTTCATCCATGGGCCTGTCCAAGAGGCTCTTAAATACCCCTAATGTTTTAGCCACCACCACTATCCCTGGCAAGTAATTCCAGGCACTCATAACACTCTGTATAAAAAAAACTTACCCTTAATGTCTCCCCTAAACTTCCCTCCCTTAATTTTGTATCTATGACCTCTGGTGTTTGCTATTGGTGCCCTGGGAAACAGGTACCGACCATCCACCCTATCTATGCCTCTCATAGTCTTGTAGACCTCTATCAAGTCCCCGCTAATTCTTCTACGCTCAAAAGAGAAATGTCGCAGCTCTGCTAACCTTGCTTCACATGACTTGTTCTGCAATCCAGGCAACATCCTGGTAAATCTCCTCTGCACCATCTCCATAGCTTCCACATTCTTCCTATAATGAGGTGACCAGAAGTGAACACAATACGCTAAGTGCGGTCTCACCAGAGATTTGTAGAGTTGCAACATGGCCTCTCTACTCTTGAACTCTTGTGACTGGTCCCGCGAATGTGTGATGGGATTCCTTGGCGGGAGATTCAGATTTAGTACGACACCAGGAGGGTGTGATGGGACGGTGCGGAGGGAACTTCACTCTGTGTCTAACCCAGCGTGTGTATGATGTGACGGTGTGGAGTGAACTTCACTCTGTGTCTGATACAGAGTGTTTGCGATGGGATACTATGCAGGGAGCATCACCCAGTGTTTTGACCCCAGAAATGTGACTTGGAGGGAGATTCACTCTGAGTCTGACCCCCGGGAGTGTGCGATGGGACGGTGTGGAGGGAGATTCACCTTGTGTCTGACCCTGTGAGTTTGTGATGGGACGGTGTGGAGGGAGACTAACTCTCTGTTTCTGTCCCCGGGAGTGTGTGATTGGATTTTGTGGAGGGAGCTTCGCTCTGTGTCTCACCCCGTGAATGTGTGACGGGACGCTGAGAATTGAAATTATATTTGTGTCTGTCCCTCAGGAAGTCTGTGATAGGTTGGTGGGAAGGAGCTCGTAACTGACTCCTGAAGCTGGTGATGAGGAGGAGTTGACGGAGCTACACCTTGTGATTGGTCCCGGGATTGTGTAATGGGGTGCCGTGGCGGGAGATTGAGCTTGAGTATGACACCAGGAAGTGTGTGCTCAGACGGTGTAATCGAGCTTCACTTTGAGTCTGACTACCGGAATGCGTGATAGAAGGATGTGAGGCGAGTTTGTATCTGACCCCCGGAAAGTGTAATGTGTCAGTTTAGAGGGTGTCTCATTCTGTGTCTGACCCCAAAAATGTGTCTCGGAACAGTGCGGAGGGGGATTCACTCTGTCTTACACCGGTAGTATTTCATGTGTCAGTGCAATGCGACGCTCACACAGTGTTCAACCCCTGGGAGTGTGATGGGTCTGTATGGAGGGAGTGTCACTCCGCGTCTGACCTCTGTGGGCTGTGGAAGGACATAGTGTAAGGAGCTTCACTCTGTGACTGACACAGTGTGAGTGTGAGGGAATGATACGGAGGGAGAATCTGATCTTTGTGGTGTGTGATGAGATGGTGCGGAAGTGCACCACTCTGTGTCTGAGAACGTGTTGTGTGTTGAAATGTTGTGGAGGGAGAATCTTTGTGTGACCCTGGGATTTTGTGAAGGGTTGGTGTGGAAGCAACTTTACTCTTCGTATATTGCAATGAGTATGTGCTGAGACGGTGTTTAGGGATCTTCACTCTGTGTCTGATCCCAGGAATGTGTTTTGGGAACTTTTCTGCATGTCTGACATAGGGAATAGGTGATGAGACAGGGCAGAGGGAGCTTCACAGTGTCTCTGATTCGGGAAGTCTGGGTTATTGGACGGCTCGCAGAGATCGTCACTTTACAACGGACCCATAAATTGTGATGAGGCGGTCTGGTGGGAGCTTCATTCTATACCGCACCTCGGGAGTGTGTGATGGGACGGTGTACAGGGAGCTTTACTCTGTGGCTGATCCTAGTAGGTGTGAATGGAAGGTGTGCAAGGAGCCTCACTCTGCGTCTGACCCCGGGAGTGTGTGATGGGACGGTGCGGAGGAAGGTTCCCTCTGTGTCTGTCCGGAGGAGTGCGTGATGGGACGGTGTGATGGTAGCGACACCTGCTGTCTGAATCCGGGATGGGACGTTGTGGAGGGAGGTTGACTTTTTCTGATCCGAGTCGGTGCAATGGGAGTTATGCAGGGAGATTTACTATGCTTTGTACCTGATTTGCAGAGCAAACATGCCCTCAGAACTGGAGTGAAAAGAAAGATCGGTGTTATTACGTATCCTCGGTGGAGAAATCTTATGATAATGCGAGGGAACATTGTTCAAACTTCGATGCAAGGCTCCTTGAAATAAATTCAAACGAGGAAGAGGTATGTGACTCCCGGGGTGAGACACAGAGTGTATCTCCCTCCACACCGTCCCATCACACACTCCCGGGGTCAGAGACAGAGTGAATCTCCCTCCACATCATCCCGTCACACACTCCGGGGTCAGACACAGAGTGAATCTCTCTCCACACCGTCCCGTCACACACTCGCGGGGTCAGACACTGAGTGGATCTCCCTCCAGAATCAGGTTAATTATCGCCGGCATGTGACGTGAAATTTGTTAACTTAGTGGCAGCATTTCAATGCAATAGATAATCTAGCAGAGAGAGAAAATATAATAAATAAAATAAACTAGTAATTAAATCACGTACATTGATTAAATGATTTAAAATGTGATAAAGAAGCAGATGGTGTACATTATAAAAAGTGAGTTAGTTTCCAAAGCGTCCAAAGTCCATTCAGGAATCGGATGACAGAGGGGAAGAAGCTGTTCCTAAATCACTGAGTGTGTGCCTTCAGGCTTCTGTAGATTACTAGACTAGTGCCCAAGATGGAGCTGACTAGATTTACAACTTTCCGTAGTTTCTTTCGGTCCTGTTCAGTAGCCCCTCCATACCGGACAGTGATGCAGCCTGTCAGAATATTCTCCGCGGTATAGCTATATAAGTATTTTTTTTTTAGTTTGACCGAATGGAGTCCCTCCACTCCCACCTGTCACACACTCCCGGGGTCAGGCAGGGAGAGAAGCACCCTCCACGCCGTCCCATCACACATTCCTGCGATCAGACACTGGGTAAATCCATCTCTTTGCCATCTCTTCTCATGCTCCTGTGGTTATACATGGGGGGGGGGCGGTGGTGTCGGGGGGCGATACTGCCTCCGGCCCGGTCAAAATGAAAAAGCACGATTGTGTGGATGCTGCGTGATGTGTTAGCCGGTTACAAATCAATCCCACGAAATACCAAGCGGTACAGCATTTGCAATTAAACGATGGGCTTTATGATTCTTCATTTGACTACAGGGTTAGTACAGAAAACAAAGAGAAAAAGGGCCCATTTTAACGAAACAGTCTAATGCGCTCCTTGGAGCTCACTGTTTTCCCATCCGTCCGTTCTCCATCGATTTCCCCCGGGCGTGGTCGACTCCCGAACCCATTCCAAGTCCGCTCAGGCATGCAGACTACGATATCCCCGTTCTGACATCTTCTCTCCCCATCTTCTGCCGAACAAAAGCCCGCGAATCCCTCGCTCTCGGGCTCAGAGGAAAGAAAACCCCTCCCATCATGGGACGCCACACATTCCAAAGCCCCAGTTATCTCTCGTCATAACACAAACACACTGCTGCTACAGAGAAACCATTACATCAGCAGTGAAACATTTCCCAGGGCGTTGCATGCACATTAATCGAAGGGATTTCATTTCGCAGGATTTTGTTTCCATCTCTATCGGCCATCGATTCGGAACTTACTGGATTGGAAAATGTAGATACGGGTGAGGTTTGTACAGTTACAGGTCGGTGGTGTGGGAGTGACACGCGGTCGTGGGGAGAGAGTGGGTCAGTGGGATAAATTTGGAGACTGACAGCGGGCTGTGTGGGGAGTGGGACATTGGGATTCATTCGTTGACTGACGCAGGGTTTTCGGGAGGGGTGGTGCAGTGGGCATATTTGGGAACTGAGTCACGATTGTAGGGGAGTGTGGTGTAGTGGGATTCCTTACGGCCATGGACCCGGGACTGTGGGGAGAGCGCAGTATCATGGGATTAGTTCTGAGGCTGGCAAGGGGCTGTGGGGAGAGTGCAGATTAGAGGGATTGGTTTGGCGACGTCTCCGGTTGTCTGCTGGATCTGTTTTGTCTCTGTTGAAATGGTCTAACCTCTTTGATAGGAATGTGGTCTCTAATCTTCTGTACAAGATGTTCAACAGACCGCCCACCTGCAGAGAGTGTGACTCGTCCGGTTGGAGTTACACTTACAGTTGCAACAGGAAACACAGATTCATCTGCGAGAAGGCTACACATTTGTACCCGGATATTCCGGAAGAGATCCAAGGTCTCTGTCAACAGCCTGTCGGGCCGACTTCAGTCAAGTGAATTCACCCCACTACTCCCTATTCAATCTACCCCACTCTCAAACCCCCATCCTTTCACCTCTTTCCAATTTCTCTTCCCCTCCTTCTGACCCCAGTCTCCTCCTCTACTCGTAGCCCCATTCTCCCCAACACTCTCCCTCTCTGATCCATACCTCTCTGCCCCGCTCTCCCCGCTGTCCCTTTTACTCCCCCATTCTACACCGTTTCTCTTTTTCCACTTCTCTCTCCCTCTCTGATCCATACCTCTCTGCCCCGCTCTCCCCGCTGTCCCTTTTACTCCCCCATTCTACACCGTTTCTCTTTTTCCACTTCTCTCTAACTCATTCCCATTCCACCCCTCCTCTTCCCCTCGGACTCCATTCTCTGTTTCTCCTCTCTCCGTTCTTTCCACACACTCTCACCTCAATTCTGTGCACTCTGTCTCTCAATTCCCCAACCCAGGGGAGAAAGACAGTGCAAATTCACCCTATCTGTGCCCCTCCTCGCTTCATACCCACGCTCCAAGGAATATAGACACATCATTCTGCACGCTTTCCAGCTCAGTGGCATCTTTCCTACAGGAGGGTGACCAGAATTGAACACCGCCCTCCAAGCGCGGCCTCACCGACGCCTTGTACAACTTCAACGTGACCTCTGTATGGTGCAATGATGTAAAATTAACGTAAATTGTGAGAATTAATAAATACTGCAACAAAGGTGAATACCGAGGGAGTGTTTAAGTGTTCAGGGAGCGTTCGCAATGTGATGGCGGAGGGGAAGCAACTGTTTGTAAATTGTTGCGTTTACAGGCTCCTGTACCCCTCCCCGATGGTACCGATGAACACAGGGCATTTCCCGGCGGGAGGGGGTCCTCGCTGATGGATGTGGTCTTCCCGAGCCATTCCTTCTTGAACATGTCCTCGATGGGGGGGAGGTTTGTGCCCGTGATGGGATTGGCTGAGCCTGGAACCCTCTGCAGCCTCTGGCGACCCTCTGCGTTGCAGCCTCCACACCAGGCGGCGATGCGACAAGTCAGAACGCTCTCCACAGTACATCCAGCGAAATTCGCGAGTCTTCAATGACAGACCATATCCCCTCAAACCCCTAACCTTGTAATCCCCTCTGTCCCGGGAGAGATATTGATGGTGGAGAAGGCAGGGGCCGGGTTGAGTCCAGAATACACTCCGGCTCAGTCTCGAAATAAACAAGACCACAGTGATGAAATCCAAAGATAAAGTCACAAACAGCAGTACAAGAAATGGATCCCGTACGGTTGAGCACTGAGTGCTCGGCGTGAGGCCTTCACCGACAGACATTCCATGAAGGATCATTGGCAGACAATAATTGACAGTCTGAGTCTTAAAGGGAAAGTGACAGCGAACTACTCTCCGAGGAATGGGAGTGCTGAAACCTAGATGCCTGAGGCTGCTCTGTCAGGAACATGACACGTTCTTCCTGTCACAATAATGTGTTGTGCCCAGTGTAGACCCTCTGAGATGCTGATACCCAATATCCCAGGAACTGGAAATTCGATTATATGACAGAATGGCAGTATTAAGCCATTTGCTCCGTCGGGTCAGTCCACCACTTGTTTATGGCTGGTCAACCCTTATTCCCAATGTCCAACTTTCGCTCCGTTCTCTGCATGCTTTGTCTGGTCAGGAATCTATCACTCTCTGTCCAGTAGCTTCTCGTCCACGGCCGCCTGTAACAACGAATTCCACAGATTCACCCGCCTCTGGCAAAGTAAGTTCCTCCCAATCTCTGTTGTGAATAGACATCCCTCTATCCTGTGGCCGTCAAAGGTAATTTTGGAAAAAAAACAAGAGGTTCAGAATTTCATGGAAAGAACACCTCTCCAAATGTTAAGCAAGGGGGTGGATCGATCATGTTTGTTTTGCAGCCGGTGACAACAGGAAAAGTTTCACTGGTAGACGGAAGAATGTATTCAATTAAATTCCAGTGAATTCTGGATGCAACCATCACACCGTCTGTAAAAAATGCTGAAGGTGAAAAGAGGACGGCTTCTACAACAGGATAATCATCTGAAACACATCCTAAACTCAAACTCCACAACGGACTACTTCAAGAGGCGCAAGCTGAATGTTTTGCCATGGCTTTCACTGTCCCCCGACCTAAACATTATCGACAATCTGTGGATAGACCTCAAAAGAGCAGTGCACGCAAGACGGGCAAAGAATCTGGGCAGAACTAGAAGCCCTTTGCAAGGAGGAATGTGTGAAAATTCCACCAAACAAGAACTGAAATACACTTAGCTGGCCACAGAATGCCTTTACAAGATGTGACACTTGCCAAAGTGGGTTTTACTAAGTACTGACCATGCAGGGTGCCCAAACTTTTGCTTCGGGCCATTTTCCTTTTTTTGTTATTTCGAAACTGTAAAAGATGGAAATTAAAAAAAAAAGTACTCTTGCTTAAAATATTAAAGAAATGCGTCATCTTTAACAGTATGCTTTTTGGAATTCAGGTCCTCTTTTACTCGCTTAGCTATTCACAGTAACAAAACTTTTGACCGGGGTGCCCAAACCTTTGCATGTCACTGTAAGGGCAAACTGTTGGTAGGTTTGTTTTCAGTTTAATTATTGTTTCCTTCTTTATAATTGCACAGTTAGAACAGTAGGCATGCCTGGCAGGAGAGTTGAATGCTCCTCTTGCAGGATCTGGGACGGCAGGGAGACCTCCAGTGTCTCCGACAACCTCGGCTCTGATAATTGCATCCGGATGCAGATTCTACCACGCAGATTTATGGAGTTGGAACTGTACTGGATGAACTCAAGGTCATTCGAGAAGGTGAGGGGGTGGTCGGGAGGACATATTGGGAGGACGTTAGACCCCATGCGCAGTTCCCAGGAAACTGGGTGACTGTCAGGAGGTTGAAAGGGGTTTGTCCAAATAGCTTAATAACAGATATATCACTTTGTATTCGTCTGGGTGGGGGAGACGGGTGTTAATGACTGTGAAGAGGAAAGTCTCACAGTTCTGGTCTCTGGCACCCAGTTTGTCTCTGTGGTTAAGAAGGGAAGGCGAGATGAAACATACTGTGGTTATCGGCGATTCCTAGTTTGGGGAACATAAAACTGGTTTTCTGAGCAAGGTACAGATTCCTGCAGGGTATTGTGGCCCCCTCGTGCCAGGGTCACGACCTCTCGGATCGGGTTTTCAGCAATCTCAAGTGGGAGGGTGAGCGGGCAAAGTTCTGCACGGGCTGGTGTCGCCAGAAATAGGAGGGTAATAGAGATTAACCCGTGGCTAAGGCGTTGGGGTGGGAATGAGGGCTTCAGATAGTTGGATCACTAGGGCCTCTTCCAAGGAAGGTGAAACCTGTGCATATGACAGCGGTGCAATCCAATTCGAGTTTAATTGTCATTCAACCGTACATCAGTAAACATGAATACAGCCAAACGCGTCAGCGTCACTCAGCATAAAGAAACACAATGCCAACAATCACATCCGGGACAAAACACACATACTACTGAAGTAGGTTTTGGGAAGGGGGGACGGCATTGGGATTTGTTTGAAAACTGTACCATGTTGTTGGGAGAGGGTGGTACAATGGGAAGAGTTTGGGACCGTCACCTGTCTGTCGGCGACGGATAGAGCAGTGGGAATGCTTTGAGATCTGGCCGGGGGCAGTGGGAATGCTTTGAGATCTGGACGGGGGCAGTGGGGAGGGATCAGTCAACTGGTATTATTTTGCGGATTGGCACAGGGCTGTAGGCAGAGTGAGGTGAACTGTGATTAGTTTGGAGACTGACACGAAGCTGTGGGGAGAGGGAGGGGCAATAGGATTAATTTGGGGAGAGACACGGCGTTGCTGGAAAGATAGTGGGCAGTGGAACACATTTCGGGACTGCCATGGACCTGTGGGGAAATGGCGGGGCAGTAGGATTCCGCTGGGGACTGAAACAATCTCAGGGGAGAAAGTGGGCGTGTTTGATTCGTATGGAGACTGACAGTACTGTGGAGAGAGAGTGGGTCAGTGGGATTTGTTTGACGGCGGACCAGAGAGTGTCGGGGGAGCGTGGTGTACTGGGATTATTGTTGGCAACTGACACAGGGCTGTGGGGAGACAGTCGGTCAGTGGGGGAAGAGGGAATTCGTGTGATTAGTTTGGGGGCTGACACAGGACTATGAGGAGAAGGCGGTTTAATGGCATTACTTTGGCGATTGTCTCGGGTGTCTGCTGGAACTGTTTTGTCTCTGTTGAACATGTTTGACGCTCTTCGACAGCAAAGTGGCCTCTGGCCTCCTGTACAAGATGAGCTCTGGAAAGTATGCCGGTCGTGAGTGCGAATCGTCCGTGTGGGGTTTGCCTTGTAATCGGGCTGAACGTTTCGCTTACGAGAAGTATGTACATTTGTGCTGGGATATTCCTGCAAAGATGCAGGGTCTCTGAACAGACCCTGGGACCGACGTGAATCAAGTGACTACCTCGTCTTTTTTCCTCTTTCTCTCCCCTACACTCACTCCCCGATCGCCCCCAAATTCCCTTCTCACCTCCTCTGCCCTTCCCTGCCACTCCACTCTCTACCTGTTGTCGCAACCCAATTTTCCCCACCACACACCGACAAACCTCTCTTCCCATCTATCCCTTTTTTTTTCTCATCATACCGCCCCTCCGTCCAGTTGATCGCCACTCCGTCTACATCACTGCTCCAGCTCCCTCTTCCCGTACTTCCTCGCCCTTTCTCCACACACTCTCTTTCTCCGCTCCCTCCGCACAACTCTTTCCCCTCCATTCCCCCTTCTCTCCCATTCACTATCCTACTCTCTCCTTTCCCTCTGCTCTCTCAAACCACTACGATCTCTCTCACTCCACTCTAACCACTCAGATCAATACTATACCCGCTTTCTCTCGATTTCCCCAGCCTGGGTAAATATTCTGTGCCCATTCACTCTGTCTCTGCCTCTCTTTATTTTCTGCAACTCCAAATGTTCACCCCAAGACTGCAAGGAATAAAGTCCCAACCTTCCCGATCTCTCTTCATAACTCAGTGTATTAACCCTCATCAATGTCTTGTAGAACTGCAACGTGCTCTCTAGGCTCCCGTACTCAGAGTCCAGACTGGTGAAACCCGGGATGTCAAATGTCCCGTCCACCCGCATCGGATGTTTTACACCGGAATCACTACTTGATTTATTATGTGTGACTTATACGGACCGGGACTTGTTGTTATGCTGCCACAGTATGGCATAAAATGCAAAATTAACGTAAATTAAAAATAAATGATAGAGGCAGCAAACATGCCGAGTTAATGCTCATGCGTTCGAAGATGTGATGGCGCAGGGGAAGAAGCTGTCCCTGAATCGTTGTGTGTGGGTGTTCGGGCTCCAGTGACTCCTCCCTGATGGTAGGAAAGAGCAGGGAGCTTCTCCCGAGTGGTGAGGGTCCTCAGTGATGGATGCCGCACTTACAAGGCATCGCCGCTTGAAAATGTCATGGATAGAGTGGAGGGGTGTTGACTGAGTCTGGAACCCTCTGTAGCTTATGCGATTCTGTGCGTTGCAAACCCTACACCAGTCGGCGATGCAACATGACATAACGCTCTCCACCATACATCCACTGAAATATCTTCATCTTCAATGAGAAACAACATCTCCTCAAATCCTAAAGTTGTGATCCCTTCTGTAACGAGACAGCTATGGATAGTGTTGAACCAGAAAGCAGAGGAAGCTCTTGAATTAGTTCATAATCAAACTCGAAGTAAACAAGAAACAAACCAAAGACGACATGACAGACAGTAGTCGAGAAATGGAACTCATACGGTTGAGCAGTGAGTGCTCGGCAAGATGACTTTTGGATCAAAATTTCCATGAAGAAATGTGGCAGGGAATAATTGCCAGTCTGAGTTTTGAAGGGACAGCGACAGGTAACCGTACTCCGGGGAATGGACGTGCCGGAAGTTCATTCGGCCATGTGGCACCTTATTTGTGTTAGCGTGAACGTGTTGGACCCACTATAGATTCTCTGAGTTGCTGACAACCGGGAACCCGGGTACTTTAATTAAACCCACACGACATAGGAGCAGAATTAGGACATCGGGACTTGCTCGCCATTTCATCACGGCTGATACATTCTCCTCTTAGCTCCAGTCTCCCGCCTTCTCCCGCTACCCCTTCCGGCCTTGAACAATGAGGAATCTTTCAAACTCTGCCTTAAAATTCCGAATGTCTGGGCCTTCCCTGGTGCCTGCGCTTTGGATTCCGCAGATTCACTGCTCTCTGGCGCAGGAAATCCGCCTGATCTCCATTATAAAAGATGTCCTCTATTCCACGCTGCGTCTTCCGGTCCTAGACTGCCCTAAAACAGGAACAAATTATTTCCACATCCACTTTGTCATGACACTTCACCATCCGAGAGCATTCAATAGTTGATCACACATTCTTCTGAATTCCAGCGAGCACAGTCCCCAGAGCCTTGAAACTGCCTTCATATGACCAGCCGTCCAATCCTGGAATCTTGTTCGTGCATCTGATTTGAACTCTTTCCAATAGGAGCTCATACTTTGTTCGGTAAGGGAACAAAACCTGCTCACAATGCTGCGAATGTGGCCTTACGGTTCCTTATTAGGTCTTAAAATTACATCCTCTTTTGTACATTGCAGTCCTCCCGAAATGAATGTGTGGACGGGAACTGTACATTATGTCTGAAACACGAGTGTATGACGAGACGAGGAAGAAGAGGTTTCACTTTGTGTCCGCACGAGGGAGAATGTAATTTTGGAGTGTGGAGGGGCCTCAGCCTGTGTCTGACCAAATGTGGTGTGATGGATCTTGGTTAATTGAGCGTCACTCAGTGTCTGACCCCCGGAGTTCGTGATGGGACGGTGTGGAGGGAGATTCACTCTGTGTCTGACCCCGGGAGTGTGTGATGGGACGGTGTGGAGGGAGATTCGCTCTGTGTCTGACCCCCGGAATTTGTGATGGGACGGTGCGGAGGGAGCTTCACTGTGTGTCTGATCCCGGGAGTGTGTGATGGGACGGTGTGGAGGGAGATTCGCTCTGTGTCTGACCCCCGGAATTTGTGATGGGACGGTGCGGAGGGAGCTTCACTGTGTGTCTGATCCCGGGAGTGTGTGATGGGACGGTGTGGAGGGAGATTCGCTCTGTGTCTGACCCCGGGAGTGTGTGATGGGACGGTGTGGAGGGAGATTCACTCTGTGTCTGACCCCGGGAGTGTGTGATAGGACGGTGCGGAGGGAGATTCGCTCTGTGTCTGATCCCGGGAGTGTGTGATGGGACGATGTGGAGGGAGAATTGCTCTGTGTCTGACCCCGGGAGTGTGCGATGGGACGATGTGGTGGGAGTTTCACTCTGTGTCTGATTCCGAGAGTGTGTGTTGGGACGGTGTGGAGGGAGACTCACTCTGTGTCTGACCCCGGGATTGTGTAATGCTATGGTAATAGAGAACTCCAGTCTCTGACGACTTTAAGGATCTGGAAGTGGAGCAGGATAATCTCGGGATCATTCGTTAAACTGAGATGCTGATAGAGGGGACATATGGGAGTTAGTTTGACCCAATGTGCAGTTCACAGGAAACTGCGTGACAGTCAGGAGAATGAAATCGGTTTGAAAGCCAGGCCCAGGGCAAAGTGCCTGCTGTGGGCAATCTCCTCAATAACACGTATACCACTTTTCATACTTCTGGGTGGGAGGAAAGCGGTGCAAATGTACAATTAGAAATATGTTTGACAGGCAGGACACTGGCAATGAGAACAGATCTGCGGCTCAGAAGGCAAGAGAGGATAATACAGATTAACACGTGACTAAGGTGTTGGAGTAGGAATGAGGTAATCATACAGCTGGATCTTTGGATTCTCTTTCAAGGAAGTTACGACCTGTGCATAAAAATACGGTTTCTATGCAATCCAAGATAAATCGTCATTCAACTATACGTGAATATCCATGAATACATAGAGACACAGAAAACCTACAGCAAAATACTGGCCACAATTCTATGCCGAACATGTCCCTAACCTAGAAATTACTAGGCATATCTATCGCACTCTATTTTTCTAAGCTCCATCTCCAAAATTCTTTTAAAAGTCGCTTTCGTATCTGCCTCCACCACCATTGCCGGCAGTCCATTCCACGCACCCACCATTCTCTGAGTGAAAAACTTACCTCTGACATATCCTCTGTACCTACTCCCTGGCACCTTGATCTGTGTCCTCTTGTGTCAAACATTTCAGCCCTGGGAAAATCTCGCGGACTGTCCATACGATCAATGCCTCTCATTATCTTGTACACCTCTGTCAGGTTACCGCTCATCCTCCGTCGCTCCAAGGAGAAAATATCGAGTTCACTCAACCTATTCTCATAAGGCATGCTCCCCAATCCAGGCAACATCCTTGTAAATCTCCTCTGCACCCTTTCTATGGCCTCCACAACCTTCCTGTAGTGAGGCAACAGAGTCGCGCCCTGCAGTGTAACTCTAAAACACTCTTCCCCATAAACATAACACCCTCCCTCTCCAAAACCCCTCCCCAACTCCGTCAAACACAACTTTTCTTACACAACTCACAGTTACATAGAACAAGAACATAGAATAGTACAGCACATTACAGAACCTTCGGCTCATAAAGTCGTGCCGACACTCAAACACTGTGTCCCATATAACCCTCCACCTTAAATTCCTCTATATACCTGTCTAGTAGCCACTTAAACTTCACTAGTGTATCTGCCTCCACCACTGACTCATAGATAGATAGATAGATAGATAGATAGATAGATAGATAGATAGATAGATAGATAGATAGATAGATAGATAGATAGATAGATAGATAGATAGATAGATAGATACTTTATTCATCCCCATGGGGAAATTCAATTTTTTTTTCCCAATGTCCCATACACTTGTTGTAGCAAAACTAATTACATACAATAATTAACTCAGTAAAAAATATGATATGCATCTAAATCACTATCTCAAAAAGCATTGATAATAGCTTTTAAAAAGTTCTTAAGTCCTGGCGGTTGAATTGTAAAGCCTAATGGCATTGGGGAGTATTGACCTCTTCATCCTGTCTGAGGAGCATTGCATCGATAGTAACCTGTCGCTGAAACTGCTTCTCTGTCTCTGGATGGTGCTATGTAGAGGATGTTCAGAGTTTTCCATAATTGACCGTAGCCTACTCAGCGCCCTTCGCTCAGCGACCGATGTTAAACTCTCCAGCACTTTGCCCACGACAGAGCCCGCCTTCCTTACCAGCTTATTAAGACGTGAGGCGTCCCTCTTCTTAATGCTTCCTCCCCAACACGCCACCACAAAGAAGAGGGCGCTCTCCACAACTGACCTATAGAACATCTTCAGCATCTCACTACAGACATTGAATGATGCCAACCTTCTAAGGAAGTACAGTCGACTCTGTGCCTTCCTGCACAAGGCATCTGTGTTGGCAGTCCAGTCTAGCTTCTCGTCTAACTGTACTCCCAGATACTTGTAGGTCTTAACCTGCTCCACACATTCTCCATTAATGATCACTGGCTCCATATGAGGCCTAGATTTCTTAAAGTCCACCACCATCTCCTTGGTCTTGGTGATATTGAGACGCAGGTAGTTTGAGTTGCACCATATCACAAAGCCCTGTATCAGTTTCCTATACTCCTCCTCCTGTCCATTTCTGACACACCCCACTATGGCCGTGTCATCAGCGAACTTCTGCACATGGCAGGACTCCGAGTTATATTGGAAGTCTGATGTGTACAGGGTGAACAGGACCGGAGAGAGTACTGTTCCCTGCTGCGCTCCTGTGCTGCTGACCACTGTGTCAGACCTACAGTCTCCCAACCGCACATACTGTCTATCTTTCAAGTAGTCCACTATCCAATCCACCATGTGAGAGTCTACTCCCATCTCCGTTAGTTTGTGCCTTAAGAATGCAGTGCATTCCACGCACCAACCACTCTCTGAGAGAAAGCCCTTTCTCTAATATCCCCTTGAACTTCCCTCCTGTTACCATAAAGCCAGGTCTTCTTGTACTGAGCAGTAGTGCCATGGGGAAGAGGCACTGGCTGTCCACACTGTTTATTCCTCTTAATATCTTGTACACCTCCACATGTCTCCTCTCATCCTCCTTCTCTCCAAAGAGCAAAGCCCTAGCTCCCTTAATCTCTGATCATAATGCACACTCTCTAAACCAGGCAGCATCCTGGTAAATCTCCTCTGTTCCCTTTCCAATGCTTCCACATCCCTCCTATAGTGAGGCGACCAGAACTGGACACAGTACTCCAAGTGTGGCCTGACCAGAGTTTTATAGAGCTGCATCATTGCCTCGCGACTCTTAAGCTCTATCCCTCGTCTTAGGAAAGCTAACACCACATAAGATTTCACACTGTCTCCACTACACCACTCCCGTCTCCCTCATACATCCTCGTTTACAAGCAACCCCGTCTCTGTGACCCTGCACGCTCCTGCACATTGCACCGTCTCCCTCATTCCGTGTGTTCCCACGCCCTCCCCACGCCCTCCCCGTCATCGTGATACACTCTAACCTCTAAGCACTCCCTATCTCCGACGCCCCCCTCCCCAGTTACCTACTCTACCCTCTCTCTTGTCTCTGGCAATTGTGGGGAGTATGAGGGAGAGATGACGTTTAGTATTACAGTTCCCCCTTTCCACGATATCTTGTGAGCTTCTCCAATGCTCTCTATGCACAGGCTGGTCATGTGGTTGCACACCACTTGCATCAGAATATGCAATCGTAAGCCCCTTTCCCTGGCCTCCTCACTCCTCCCCTTCCTTCCTCTTCCCGCAGTACACCAACTGGTCACAAACACACACTCACCATCTCCGAGAGACACACACACAATTCGAGACCACCGGAACGCCGAAAGGCTGGGTATGGGTGAGTGGGGAGAATGGAGGAGGGAGAGGGTGGCGCACTGTTTCCGACTCCAGTAGAGTGTGCTGCGATGGTGCGGGAGCTACTCCGGGACCCCGGGAATGTGTGATGGATTGTTGTGCAGGGAGCATTACTTTCTGTATGTTTCCAGGCGTGTGTGATGGGATTGTACGGAGGGAGTCTCGCTCTGTCTCTGACTCATAGTCAGACTCCGATCAGATGTAGGGAGACAGTCACGTTCTGCTCCAAAGGCTGTAATTAGAACGCCACTTTTGTGGCCTCCAGGTATCTCCCCTTCCTTCCTCTTCACTCAGAAACCCAATCCTTCTCTATGATTGTTACATGGGTGAGTGAGCAGCCAGAGGTCCTGGTCCATAACGGTACCAAGGACATCGGTATAAATAAAGTGGTGGATTTCCAAATTGAGATCAGGGATTTACCAATTAAATTAAAGGACAGGACAACTGCCCGTCCCCGTGCGGCCAGGTATAGGAGAACCCTGCAGATTAGCACGTGGCTCAAGTGTTGACGTAGTTGGGAGGGCTTCAAAATTTGACATCATTGTGTATTTTCAAAGGAAGGTGGGATCTGTACAAAAGAGATGGAGGACGGTTTGCACATAAACTGGAGGGGAACTGATTGTTTGGCAGCACTGGGCATGAGACCTTTCGGGTGAATTGTTGAGCTCGAGTAGCAGGGGGATGGATTCAGAGTTCCAGAGCAGATCGCGGAGTTGGTGTGGAGATAAATGTTGTAAAGAGCTCAGACAGAGACGGGAGTCAAAGGGTTATTTCAAAGCACGACCTTTAAAGAAAGGCAGCTGAGCTGCTCAGAGATGAATCCACACACTGAGATATGGTATTCCGGCCATGACGGAGTCGTGATTGCAAGAGGAGAAAGCGGAACAGCGCGTAATTTCGGGGTTCCCTATTTTCAGGCGTGGGAAAGCGGAAGGAATTACAGGAGAAGGGGTGACATGACTGGGCAGAGAAAATGTCAGCAGTTCACAGTCAGAACAGACAAGAGAACTCGTCAAAGTGAGGCTTTATCGGTGGAAATGAGGAATAAGAAATGTATGGCCGTGATCATGAGGCTACATTGTAGTCGAGACAACATTCTGCTGGATTAGGATAAACAAACCTGTAGAAAGACCGCAGACTGTTGCTGAAGTATAAGATTCTAATAGCGGGATATTTCAGCTTTCCACGGGTTAACTGAGTCCCAAAATGCAAAAAGACCAGTGGGAGAGAGTTTGTCAAATTGTTCAGGAAAGATTCCTTAATCAGTACAGAGAAGTCCCAACGAGAGAGAGAGAGCAATACTTGATCTCCTACTGCGGAATGAGACAAGCCATTTGTCAGAGGTTTGTGCAAGGGATCGCCTTTAATCCAGTGATCAAATTGCCATTCATTTCAAGGAGGTTCTGAAAAAGGATTGGTCCGGCCGTCGTGTTTGGATTCTAAATTAGAGAATGGCGAATTTTACCTTCGATCAGAATGAATCTGGAAAGTGTGGATTTGGCCAAGTTGTTTTTTGTCTGGTAAAGGTGCTTTTGGTAACTCGAAACCCAAGCTCAGTTTAATCTCAGTGTAGAATGGAACGACCTATACAGTGAATAGTGGGAAGTGTTAAAGGTGAGAGGGATTTTAGCGTACTAAAAGTCTGCCAAAGGACTGACACATGTGTCACCTCAGCAACAACACACCCTTTACCGTGACACCGACACGTCCTTCATCGTGACACCAATACACCGTCACGGCCTGCGTCATAATACTTACACACACCTCCCCGCCTCTATTGGCCGTCTCCTCGCTAAAAAACCTCCATGTCTACGTAACGAAACCACCTCCTTATCCTTCCGCGCATGCGGCACATAGCCCTCTCCTACAACCCCGCCCGTTTCCGTTATCACATACCTCCAATGCACCCCTCCATGCCTCCATGACCCACACGACGACACCACTCCTTCTCTGTCTTCAGATCGAAGATTGATGAGGGAGACTTAAGGTCTGTTGTCACTCCTCCCTGTTTCCACCCGAATATCGACCTCTCGCTTCTCAAACTCTCCAGTGCTTTCTGCGGTTGATCCGATCATGTGGATCCACACCAATTTCCTGCAGTGGCTGTAATCTCATCACCTCTTCCCAGCAAAGCGCTCTCCAACCATTCCGGCCTCTGTTATCCACACCGCATCCTCTCTCTCTCTCTCTCTCTCTCTCTCTCTCTCTCTCTCTCTCTCTCTCTCTCTCTCTCTCTCTCTCTCTCTCTCTCTCTCTCTCTCTCTCTCTCTCTCTCTCTCTCTCTCTCTCTCTCTCTCTCTCTCTCTCTCTCTCTCTCTCTCTCTCTCTCTTCTTTCTCTCTCCCTCTCTCTCTCTCTCTCTCTCTCTCTCTCTCTCTCACACACACACACACACACACACACACACACACACACACACACTCACACACACACACACACACACACACACACACACACACACACACACACACACACACACACACACACACACACACACACACACACTCTCACTCTGCTGGAACGCCGAAGTGCTGGCGATGGTGAGAGGGGAGGGAGCTTCGACATTTATTTTCTGAAACCCGGTAGCGTGAGACCGGATGGAGCATGGGGAAAGGGGCGGACTTCACAAAAGGTCTGATCCCAACAGAGTGATACGAGACAGTGTTTATGTCGCTCCCCTCTGTGGCTGAACCCTGGCAGTGTGTGATGCGACGGTGTGGAGGGAGCATCACTCAGTGTCTAACTCCGGGTGTGTGTGTGTGTGATAGGGCGCTGTGCAGTAAGCTTCATTTCTTGACTGACGCCCAGAATGTATTTGGGACGAGAAAGAGGGAGCTTCTCTCAGTGTCTGTACACGGGTGTGATAGCACAATGTGGAGAGATCTTCACTGCATGCTTAACCAGAGAATCTTGTACTGGATCATTGTGGGAGAGGTCTCACTGTGTCCGACTCCGTGAGGGAGATGGGATGGTATGGAGTGACCCTCTCTCTGAGTCTGAGTCAGAGAGACAGGTGATTTCGGTGTCTCCAAACAGAGATCAGGAGCCAGATAAATGTCACTCACACGGCTCGGCGAGTGGCCATGAAAAGCAACGATTAGAGAAAGAATCTGCATTTAAACAGCAACTACTCAGAGTCCGGGATTCATTAGCAAGAGCAAATAAATATATGGCCGGTGCAAGCGGAGAGGCCATTACTGGAGTGGGCAGTGTTATCGTGGGGATTTGTGGCTTTCGCTCTTTCAAACTTCAAGGAGGAGAGTGCAGGGTGAGAGAAGGCACAGATCTGTTTATAGATTTCTTTCAGTGAATTTATTGTTTCCTTCCTTATAATCGGACAGTTGAAGCAGTAGGCAATGTCTAACCGGAGCTTTGAAAATTCCTTTTGTCGGACACGGGACGGCAGGGAGATCTCCAGTGTCTCTGATGACTTCACCAGTGAGACGTGCATTCGGATGCCGCTTCTAACACTCGAGGTTAAGGAGCTGGAGCTGGAACTGAATGAACTACGGGTCATTGGGGCAGCTGAGGGGGTGATAATGAGGGCATATTGGGAAGTAGTTAGACCCACCGTGTAGGACAGAGGAAACAGGGTATAGTCAGGAGTCTGAACGGGGTTAAACAGCCAGAAAAGAATATTCTTGTGGCCAAACTCCTCTGTAATAGGTGGATTGGGAGAGGCTATTTTTCTGCAAAGGTATAGCGGGTAATTTGAAGCACAAGCGCCATTTAAACTCCGTGCCCAAAGGCCCAGACCGTCAACGGTGGGAAGTGTTGAGGGAGAGGGCGACTCCAGTGTACACTGTTGGGATACACACATTGTGAATAGTGAGGAGAGCCGGGGAAACGAGCGAAATGACAGAAACGAATTGGGACAGAGTTTAACGGTTCCGGGTGCATACATTGGGGTCTGGTCCCCGGTTACGGGAAGAGTGTGAGGGTCTTCGGAGAGCATTCAGAATAAGTACACCGGGTCGCTGCCTGGAATAGACAGTATAATCTATAAGCAGACAGACCAGATCAACTGTGCAATCCTCCAGAGCGGCGGAGTCTGTGGGCAGACTGATACAGGTCTGTATCATTACGAGAGTCACAGGTAAACGATGCAAGCGGTGTATTAGTCTAGAGTGGCGGGGACTGAGGTGGGAGGAGATACAGGTCTATATCATTATGAGAGATACAGGGAGACCAGACAGACGGTGTCTTAGTCTAGAGCGGCGGGGACTGAGGTGGGAGGAGATACAGGTCTATATCATTATGAAAGATACAGGGAGACCAGACAGACGGTGTATTAGTCTAGAGCGGCGGAGACTGAGGTGGGGGAGATACAGGTCTATATCATTATGAGAGATACAGGGAGACCAGACAGACGGTGTATTAGTCTAGAGCGGCGGAGACTGAGGGGTTGGAGATACAGGGCTATATCATTATGAGAGATACAGGGATACCAGACAGACGGTGTATTAGTCTAGAGCGGCGGAGACTGAGGTGGGGGAGATACAGGTCTATATCATTATGAGAGATACAGGGAGACCAGACAGACGGTGTATTAGTCTAGCGCAGTGACAGGCAGGAGCATGTACCGGCATCGGAGGCAGATGGGCATTGTGTAGGCAGTAAGAATTTCACTGGTATAGTACAAAATTACAGTCGATGTGCCTGTTCTTTTCCGTGATTTACGTTCACTGCTCTTCGGGAGGGGAGAGACTGATCTGAACTCGGAGAGTGGGAAGAGCAGTGTTGGATTAGATCAAGGAAAATGACGATTAACAAAGCTGCAGAACCATTTTTTTTCACAGACGACATGGACAGTGAACATCACACAAGGAGAGACCGATCAGAGTCAAGCATACGGCTAATCTGCCTTTTAACAGCGACCCTCATTATCACGGGTATCTGCTGGAGGATTCATGGTGAGTTTCACACCGGCCGGAACGACCGAACCGCAGAGAATAAAAATGGCCACTGTAACAGCGACACATTCCCAACATTTCCCCGAAACACCCTTCACTCTGATAATAATGCACACCTCACTGTGGTACTGACGGGCCGCTTACTATGACTACGACACACCCCTCACCGTGACCCCGACACAACCCCCACCAGCACAGAGCTCAACGTGATACCGACACACTACTGACAATCATAGAACCATAGAACATTATAAAACAGAAACAGGCTTCTTGGCCCTTCTTGTCTATGCCGAACCATTTTTACTGCCCCGTTCCACTGACCTGAACTTAGATCATATCCCTGAATACCCCTCTCATCCTTGTACCTGTCCGTTCTTTTTTATGTGATAAATGTGAACCTGCATTCACCACTTCAAATGACAGCTCATTGAACACTTCCACCACACTCTGTGTGAATAAGCCCTCTCTCCAATGTTCGCTTTAATCTTTTCGCCCTTCACCGTTAAACCATGTCTTCTGTTTTTATTTCTCTCCCCTAAACGGTGGAAAATGCCTGGTTGCATTCAGTCTTTCTATACCCAATATAATTTTATATACCTCTATCAAATCTCCCTCAATCTTCTACGCTCTATGGAATAAAGTCCTAACTTATGAATCCTTTCTCTGTAACTCTGTTTCTCAATTCCCGGCAACATCCTTCTCAACCTTCGCTGCACTCTTTCAAACTTATCAATATGTTTCCTCTAACGAGGTAATCAAAACTGGACACAATACTCCATATTCGGTCTCACCAATATTTTATAGAACCTCACCATCACATTCCAACTCTTAGATTCAGTACTTTGAATTCTAAAAGCCAATGTGCCAAAAGCTCTCTTTACGACACTATCTACCTGTGACGCCACTTTTATTATGTATTATGTATTAGGAATTGGGAATTATGTATCTTTATTCACAGATCCCTCTGATCTACTGCACTCCTCAGTGCCCTACCTTGTATGTTCTACATTAGTTTATCCTTCCAAAGTGCAATACCTCACACCTGTCTGCATTAAACTCCATCTTCCATTTGTCATCCCCATTTTCCAGCTGATCCAAATGGTTCGGCAAGTTTTCAAATTTTGTTCACTTTATATTACACCTCCAAACTTTGTATCATCAGCAAATTTGCTTATCCATTTTACCAAATTATCATCCAGATCATTGATATAGATGACAAATAACAATGGACCCAGCACTGATCCCTATGACACACCACTTGTCACAGGCCTCCACTCAGAGAAGCAATCCTCCACTACCACTCCCTGGCTTCTCCCATTGAGCCAATGTATAATTCAATTTACTACCTCACCATGTATACCTAGGGACTGAATCTTCCGAACTAACCTCCCATGATGGACCTTGTCAAAGGCCTTACTGAAGTCCATGTAGACAACATCCACTGTCTTCCCTTCATCCAGATTCCTGGTAACTTTCTCGAAAAAAACTCTAATAGATTGGTTAAATATGATCTACCACGCACAAAACCATGTTGACTCTCCCTAATAAGTCAGTTTAATATTAATCTTAATATTCCTCCAATAAGTTACCTGCTACTGACGTCAAACATACCGGCCTATAACTTCCCGGATTAGATTTAGAGCTTTTTTTTAAACAACGGAGTAATATGAGCTGTCCTCCCATCCTCTGGCACCTCACCCGTAGATACCGACATTTTAAATATATCTGCCAGGACCCCGGCAATTTCAACACTGCTCTCCTTCAAGGTCCGAGGGAGTAATCTGTCTGGTCATGGGGATATATCTACGCTGATTTGCCTCAAGACAGCAAGCATATCCTCCTCTTTAACTGTGTAGGTTCCGTGACCTCACTACTTGTTTGCCTTACACTCCTCGCATTGAAATAGACACACCACAGAAGATTATTAACACCACACACAACCTTTCTATTTCTGACTTTGCTCGAGCTTTTAGCATCATATATTTTCACCCCCGTTCCACTATCTGCTCTGACACTCTGCTTTCCATACCCTTGCAAATCCAGTTTAAACCTTCCCCAGTAACACTAGCAAACATCCCTGAAAGGATACTGGTAGTTCAGGTGTGAACCGTTTCTCTTGTACAAGTACCACCTGTCCAGAAGAGGTCCCAAAGATCCAAGAATCTGAAACCCTGCCCCCTACACAGGTCCTCAACCACGTGTTCATTCTACAGAGCATCCTACACTTACCTTCACTGACACGAGGCATAGGTAGCAATCTTAAGATCACTCTCCTCGAGGTCCTGCTTTTTAACTTCCTGCCAAGCTCTCTACACTCACTCTTCAGGAACTCCTCACTCTTTCTTCCTACGTCATTTGTACCGATGAGAACCATGATATCTGGCTGCTCACCCTCCCACATCACAATGCTGTGCACGAGATCAGTGACAGCCCTGACCCTGGCACCCGGGAGGAAACAAACAATCCGGGAGTCTCTGTCACGAGTGCAGAACCTCCTGTGTGTACTTCTAATTATCGAGTCCCCTATTAATACCTCTCTGCTCATCTGCCCCCTCCCTTCTGCACTGCAGAACCAGACTCAGTAGCAGAGATCCAGTAGCCACAGCTTGTCCCAGACAAGTCATTCCCCTCCTACAACTGTGTCCACATCGGTATACATGTTGCTGAGGGGAAACGCCACAGGGCAACCCTGCTCTGTCCGCCCTTTTCCCCTCCCTCGACTGACGATAACCCAATTACTCGTGGCTTGCTGACTATTATCTATAAACTGCTCATTCTCGGGAATGATCCGGAGGTCATCCAGCTCATACTCCAGTTCCCTAAAGCGGTTTATTATGAGCTGCAGCTGGATGCACTTCTTGCAGGTGTCGTTGTCACGGAGGTTTCCCTGACTTCCCACATCCTGCAAGAGGAGCATTCCAACATCCTGCCTGGCACTCTCTCTACTCTAAACTAACAAAACTTCTCGCAAACCACATTTGATAAGGTTCCACATGGTAGTCTTATTCAGAAAGACAGAAGGCATGAGATCCAGTGAAGTTTGGTCGTGGATTGAGAATTCGTTTGCTTGCAGAAAGCGAAGGGTCGTTGTTGAGGGAGTACCTTTGGATTGGACGGTTGTGGCTAGTGATGTCCCACAATGATCGGTTCACGGACCCCTACTTTTCGTGATTTTTATTAACGACCCGGATGCGAGGGTTGAGAGGGTTGGTTGCAAGTTTTCAGACAACGCGCGGATTAGGGTGTTGTGGATCGTATCGAGGACTGTCAAAGATTGCAGAGATTGGATTAATAGGATGCAGAAGTTGGCTGAGAAGTGGCAGATGGAATTCGAACCGGAAAAGTGCGAGGTGGTACACTTTGGAAGGACAAACTCCAGGGCAGAGTCAAAGTAAATGGCAGGATACTTGGTAGTGTGGAGGAGCCGAGGGATCTGGAGGTACATGTCCCCAGATCCCTGACAGGTGCATCACAGGCAGATAGGGTAATTAAGAAAGCTTTTGGGGCGTTAGCTTTCATAAGTCGAGGAACTGAGTTTAAGAGCCGCGATGTAATGATGCAGCTGTATAAAACTCAAGTTAGGCCACACTTGGAATATTCTGTCCATTTTTGTTCGCCTTACCAGAGGAAGGATGTGGAAGCATTGGAAAGGGTGCAGAGGAGATTTACCAGGATGCTGCCTGGTTTAGAGAGTATGCACTATGACCAGCGATTAAGAGAGCTAGGGCTTTACTCGTTAGAGAGAAGGAGGATGAGAGGAGACATGATAGAGGTATACATGATATTAAGAGGAATAGACAGAGTGGACAGCCAACGCCTCTTCCCTGGTTACCACTGCTCAATGCAAGAAGACATGGCTTTAAGGTATGGGGTGGGAAGTATAAGGGGTATATCACAGGAAGGATTTTTACTCAGAGAGTGGTTGGTGCGTGGAATGCACTGCCAGAGTCAGTGGTGGAGGCAGATACACTAGTGAGATTTAAGAGGCTCCTAGATAGGTATAAGGAGGAATTTAAAGTGGGAGAGGGGCTTATGGGAGTCAGGGTTTAAGGCTCGGCACAACATTGTTGGGGCCGAAGGGCCTGTACTGTACTGTACTATTCTATATTTTATGTTCTGTAACACAGACACACCCCTTAACCGAGATAAAAACACGGTCCTTACGTAAGAAAATCAAGACTCATCCTGACACCGACACGCCATTCACCATAACATCAACAATGCTGTCACCGTAGCACGGTCACGACCTTTAACGAGACACAGATACACTCCTGACCGCGACACTGACACGAACTTCGCCGTGACACACACATCTCAGTCACACTGACCACAACGTACCTTTCTCTAATATCGACGTGCCCCTGACCGTGATCAGCGTGATCCGCTCTGCACTGCACCGTGACAAAGACTCACACGTCACTGTAACACCCCTTACCGAGACAGTATCACCCCTCAAGATAACACCGATGCACCGCTCACTGAGACAATTACCCACACAATACCCTGACACAGGAACACTCTCACCGTGAGACCGACACCGAAATTCACACTGACACCGAATAGTACTCTGCGTGACACCGTCACATCGCTCAGCGTGACCCTCTCGCACACACCGCGACCATGACATGTATCTCACCGTGACACAGACATAAAGCTCTCTGTGAGACCAGTGCACCTCACACCATGACACAGATACTACACCCACGGTGACGCCACAAGGCCCTTACACCCTGACATTTTCCTCGTCTTGACATCGAGATACACTTCATTGTGAACCGGTACACCTCTTGCCGGGGCACAAAAATACCTATCATAGTGACACCGACACGTCTCTCACAGCAACTCGGCATGCCCCGCACGATACTGACGCAAACCATCATGGTAACAACAACAAAACCTTCACCGGGACATTGATATACCCCTCAGCGTGACACAGACACAACACTCTCTGTGACCCGTTCGGTAGCGTGACGCTGACTCACGTTTCACTGTAAACGCTAAACATCCCTCACCATCTCTCTCAGTATCACAGATTCGTCAGTCTATGGAAACCTGCCACCGAAACTACCATGAGCTAAACTCAACTCTTCAATCCAGGCTTTCTGCGCACAACTCTAATCTGCTCGACCTTAAACAAATGCACAGCGATCTCCGTCACCATTTCTGTGAATTGTTGACCAGCAGAAGAGGTGAGGCATCATCCCCCTCTTTCACCCGCTCCTCATCACAGAGCAGGCATGGAGAGAGGAAGCGTCACTCTGTACTTGACATCGGCAGTGTGTGATAAATCGATGTGGAAGGCGTAACACCTAGATTCTGACACCGGATGAGTGTGTCAGGACGTTGTGCAGGAAACTTCACTTCACGTCTGACCGCTGGAATGAGTGTCTGTTCCTGACTCCGAGAGTGTTTGATGGGACAATGTAGGCGGAAGCTTGACTCCACGTCTGACCCCGGGGATTTATAAAAGGCAGTGTGCACGGAGCTTCACTCCACGTCTGACCCCGGGCGTTTATAAAAGGCAGTGTGCACGGAGCTTCACTCCACGACTGACCCCGGGCGTTTATAAAAGGCAGTATGCACGGAGCTTCACTCCACGTCTGACCCCGGGTGTTTATAAAAGGCAGTGTGCACGGAGCTTCACTCCACGTCTGACCCCGGGCATTTATAGAAGGCAGTGTGCACGGAGCTTCACTCCACGTCTGACGCCTGGAGTGTGTGATGGGTCCGTGGAGAGAGAGATTCAATCTGCGTCTGACCGTGTTAGTGTGTGATTGGACGATGCAGGGATCTTAAATCTGTGTCTTACCCCGTGTATGTATGATGGGACTCTGTGTTTGACACAGTGCGCAGGTGATGAGAAGCTATGGCGGGAATGGGGGATGGGTGAGAGATTTTGGGTTTGGGGTCATGTGTGTGTCTGACACAAGGAACGGTAACGCATGCCTGGAGAGGAGACATGATAGAGGTATACAAGATATTAAGTGGACAGATGGAGTGGAGAGCCAGCGCCTCTTCCCCAGGGCACCACTGCTCAGTACAAGGGAACATGGCTTTAAGGTAAGGGGTGGGATGTTCAAAGGGGATTTTAGAGGAAGTTTTTTTTTACTCAGAGAGTGGTTGGTGCGTGGAATGCACTGCCTGAGTCAGTGGTGGAGCAGGTATACTAGTGGAATTTAAGACACTATCAGACAGGTATATGGAGAAAATTAAGGTAGGGGGATATATGGGAGGAAGGGATGAAGTGTCGGCATAGCATTGTGGGCCACACGGCCTGTACTGTGCTGTAATATTCTATGTACTATGTTCTATTCACTCTGTGTCTTGACCCCGGGAGTTTGTGATGGATGGTGTGGAGGGAAATTCACTGTGTCTGATCCTTGTTAATTTACGATGAGACGTGGCGGAGGGCTATTAACTCTGTGCCTGACCTCAGGTGTGCGTGATGGGACAGCGTGCAGGGAATTTCACTCTGTGTGTCACGCCGTGTGTGTGTGTGTTGGGGAAGTGTGAAGGGAGATTCACTCTTTGTGACACTGTCCCTTGTCCCTGATTTTCAGAGCAAACGTGTTCCAAGGACTGGATCACAAAAAAAGACCGGTGTTATTACGTATCCACGTTTGACACATCTTTCCGCAGAGCGATGCAAGAATGTACAAACCGTGATTCAAGGCTGCTGGAAATCAATTCAAGTGATGAAGCGGTATGTGTCACAGTACGAGAAGATCCCACAGTAACACAGGAATCATCACACACTCCCGGGGTCAGAAACAGAGTGAATTTTCCTCCACACCGTCCCATCACACACTCCCGGGGTCAGACACAGAGTGAATCTCCATTCACACCGTCCTATCACACACCCCCGGGGTCAGACACAGAGTGAATCTCCATCCACACCGTCCCATCACATACCCCCGGGGTCAGACACAGAGTGAATCTCCCTCCACACCGTCCCATCACACACACCCGTGGTCAGACTCAGAGTGAATCTCCCTGAACACCGTCCCATCACACACTCCCGGAATCAGGCATGGAGTGTATCTCCCTCCATGTCACCCCATCACACACTACCGAGGTCAGACTCAGAGTGAATCTTCCTCCATACCGTCCCATCACACAATCCCGCGGTCAGACACAGAGTGAAGCTCCTTCCAGACAGACCCATCCCAGATTGCCGTTGTAACCAGCTGAGAGAAGCTCCGTACATATTCTTCGTTTCTCAGCATTAATCAAGTAAATTTAACTTCACAGAGCTTTGTATCCCACAATCTTCTGGACAGCAAACTTGTTTACTGGATTGAAAAATGCGAAAACGGGTGAGATGATGACTAATCTGTGGGGTGAAGATTGGTTATTGACATAGTCCTGACCGGAGAAAATGGGCTTAGTTTACGGACCGAAGTAATTTTGTCGTAAAAGGGAGAGGCATTGTGATTTGTTTGTAGACTGTACGTGGGTAGGGGGTAAGGTGGTTCAATGGGAACATTTTTGGGCCGACACGTGTCTGTCGGGGAAGGACACTGCAGTGGGAATATTTCGGAAACTGCCAGTGGGTAGTGGGGAGAGATCAGTGACAGAGATTATTCTGGTACTGACGCATGTGGGTGAGGACAGCGCGATGCAGTGGGATTTGTTTGGAGATATTCGCCGGGCTGTGAGGAGAGGGAGCAACAGCGGGATTAGTTTGGTGAATGACATGGATCTGAGGGGCGAGTAGGGCAACTGGATTAGTTTGAAGACCGATACAGGGCGGTGGCACACAGTGGGTTAACGGAATTAGTTTGCGAACTGATGCAAGTATGTGGGGGAGAGGGTGCCAGTGGTATAAGTCGGGAGGTGAACCAGAGGCGATGGGGAGAGCACGGTGTAGTGGGATATGTCAGGAGACAGACAAGAAGCTCTGGGTAGAGGAAGGGGTAACGAGATGAACCTGGAACCACACAGGGCTGAGGGAAGATTGTGGAACAGTGGGATTCATTTCGGGACAGACATAGGTCTGTGGGGCGAAGGTGGGACCGTGGGGTTTGTTCGGGGACTGAAACAGATCAGAGGGGGGAGGGTGTGCCTGTTCGATTCGTATGGGGACTGAAAGGGGACTGTGGTGAGGATGCGGTTCGGTGGGATTAGTTTAGGGGATATGGGGCTGTGGGGAGACATTGGGTCAGTACGATTAGTTTGGGGACTGACACAGGATTGTGGGGAGACATTGGGACCGTGGTTTCTGCCTGGGTACTGACACGGAGCCGTGGGGGGAGAGTGGTTGAATGGGATGAGTTTGGGAACTCACACAGGCAATTAGGAGAGATCGAATTCATGGGATTTGCTTAGGGACGGACTCCGCTCGGGTCATCTACTGAAGCTGTTTTGTATCTGTTAAAATTGTTTAACCCTCCTGGATAGGAATGTGCACCGGAGTCTCCTGTACAAGTTGCCCTCTGGAAAGCGCGTCTGCAGACAGTGCGGAAGCAGTAACCGTTGTGATGGTGATTGGCGTTTCATCTGTGAGAGGTCGGCCCCAGCGTTTCCAGATATTCCTGAAAAGATCCAGGGTCTTTGCCAACAGCCACTGGAGTCGACATGAATCAAGTGACTACCCCCATTTTCTCCTCCTTCTCTCCACTTCTCTCTCACTCCTAAATCCTATCAAATTCCCTCCCCAGACTCTCTGCCCCTCCCTCCTACTCCATCTCCTCCTCTTGTCGCAACCATATTCTCCCCACTAGACACCGACAAATCCCTCTCGCCGTCTATCCCCTTCTTTCTCGCCATTCCCCCGTCCCACTATTCCCCGCTCCCTCTAACTTTCTCTCTACCCCCTCACCTCCCCTTATTTCCTCGAACTTTCTCCGCCCGCTCTTTCTCTTCTCCCTCTGCACACCTCTCCCCTTCGCTCCCCCAGACACTCTCTCTCTACCCTCCCCGTTTTCTCTGAACCCTCCGTCTCCCCGATCTCTCTCTCCCTCTCTCTTTCTGCTTTCCGCTCACTCTCACCTCAATCCTGTGCCGTCTGGTTCTCGATAACCCAACCCTGGGTGAAAGTCTGTCCGCATTCCCTCTGTCTGTGCCCATCTTGTACCACGGCAACGGGACATCCCGACTCCTGTACTCGGTGTGACTAGTGAAGACCATCGGGCCAAGTGTCCTGTCCACCCTATATGATATTTTCCACCGGAATCGCTATTTCATTTATTATCTGAAACTTATACCGCCTGGAATTTGTTCTTTTGAAGCATCAGTACGGAGCAAAGATGTACAATTAATGTAAATTGCAAATATTAATAAACACCACAAAGATGTCGAGTTCCTGCTGATGCGTTGAAAGATGTGATGGGGCAGGGGAAGAAGCTGTTCCTGAATCGCTGTGTGTGGGTGTTCTGTCTCCCGGAGCTGTCAAATACTCCTCCTATAATACGACGTCCAATCCCGTTATCATTCCGGTGAACACTCTCCAATGTCTCACATCCCCTGTGAGATAAGCGATGGAACCTTGCTCACAAACCTCCAAATCTGAGCTAACAAGTGACGTATTAAACCTGAGACTGACGTCCTTTCGTTTACGTCCCAGTCGTCTCGAAATCAATGCTGTCATCGTATTTGCCTTCGTCACCACCGACTCAAGCTGCAGGTTAAACTTCTGGGAAAGCTGCACGAAGTCTCTCAAATCCCTCCGAACCGCAGATTGTTTTTAACCCTTACGTACTATTCCGGTCGAATTTGACCCGTTTTGACAACACTATAAAAACCCTAAATGCCATTTTTAGCCGAAATTTGATTACTTTTCCTAATGTAACCCAAAATGCCCAAACATGGAAATATTTAAAAATCTTAAACTTTTGTACAGGTGCGACAACCTTTTGTACATTGGGACTGTTCCGAGTCAGATTTGACTGTCTAGTCACCTGTTATGTGGGGATTATTGGGCCGGGTTGAAATTGACCCGGACTATTCTGTAAAGGAATAGAAAATAAGCAGGTTGCCTGGGTTAAAAAATAAATCATCTCCATCTAGAAGATAGTCTACGTTTTTACTTATCTTATTTTCAAATTTCAGGACCATACGATTCCCGGCACTCTATTCTATCTGCCGCGTCTGCTCTCATTCTCCGATTCTGCCTGAGTCCTTCACCAGCCTCCTGTTTTCTCAACACAATCTGTCGCTCGGTAACGCTGCCACCGACTGTGGTTTCCGGATGAGGGAGTCTCTCATCCCGTTGCAGAGGGACGGACACCAGCCCGGGATTTGGAGTCGGTGATTAAAACTGGGAGCACGTGCGCGCTGAATAATCCACATCCTGTCACGCGCACTCACAGTGTCCGAGTCAGAATTCCAGACGACTGGGATGGCGGAGTGCTGGGGATTGCTGAGAGGGGAGAGTGGAGGACGGAGGGGGTTTAGCTCTCCTATTGACTTCGGTCGTGTGTGATGCGATTCTGCGGGTTTTGTGCTGGGGAGTTGCAGTTGAACTAAACAATATCTGAATCGTGAGTGTGTGAAGGGATGGGGAACCGGGAAGTGCCTCTGTGTCTGTACCAGAAAGAATGTGATGGGGCAGTGTCGATGGAGCATTACGTGTTTGACCACGGGAGTCTGCCATGGGACGGTGTGGGGGGAGCCGCAGACTGTGTCTGCTCCGGAAAGTATGTGATGGGACGGTGTGGAGAGATCTTCACACTGTGTCCGATCCCGGGAGTGTGTTTTTAGCACGCCGTGGAGGGAGACGCACCGTGTGATGGGACAGCGCGGAGGGAGATGGAGTCTCTCTCTGACTCCGGAAATACTTTATACGACTGTGAGTGGGAGCTTCACTCCTTTACAGAAAATTTGGGACAGGGCGGAGGGAACTTCACTCCTTGTCTGTCCCGGAACTTGTGTGATGTAATGTTGGTGAGGGAGCTTCACTCAGCGTCTGACTCCGAGTGTGTATGATGGGATGGTATGGAGGAGTCTCGCTCAGGGTCAGACTGACTTTGTCAGAAACTCATATATATTTCCCCCTTGGGACAGCCTTCAATCAGAGTTCAGGAGCGGGAAATGTGTGCATTATAAACCAGTGCGTCACCTTTGTTTGAACAACAACCAATCCGCAAGGCGGGTTCATCAGCAAGAGAAAATAAAGATAGAAACATAGGAACATAGAAAACCTACAGCACAATGCAGGCCCTTCGGCCCACAATGTTGTGCCGAACACGTCCCTACCTTAAAAACGTTACTAGGCTTACATATCGCCCTCTATTTCTCTAAGCTCCATGTACCTATCCAAAAGCCTCTTAAAAAACCCTACCGTATCCGCCTCCACCACTGTTACCGACAGCCCATTCCACGCATTCACCACTCTCTGAGTAAAAGACTTACCCCTGACATCTCCTCTGTACCTACTCCGCAGCACTTTAAACCTGTGTCCTCTAGTGGCAACCATTTCAGCCCCGGGAAAAAGCCTCTGACCATCCACACGATCAATGCCTCTCATCACTTTGTCGTTATACGATGACTCTCTGTCAGGTCATATTGGGAGGAAAATAGACCGAATGTTCAGATCGCAGGAAACTAGGTGACGGTCCGGAGATTCAAAGGGGTTAACCATCCAGGCCCAGTACAGCGTCCCTCTGTGGCCAAGCGGCTCAATAACAGGTACACCAGTTTTTAGACGTCTGTTCGGGAGCGACAGGTTAAAATGACCAAGTCGAGGTATGTCTCACAGGTCAGGACGATACATGAACATCCATGGATACAGCCAAAGGTGACAGCGTTACTCCACAAACAAGGTCAAAACACAATATCAACATTCAAACACGGAACAAAGCACAAACATTATGGATAAAATAGAAAAATACCAACGCAGCTTGAGGCCCTGGGTCAACTGAATACCACTGATATCTGCAGTCGACCACAACAGAGCCTGTCTTCTGCCGAGCGAACACTGGGGGGCAGCACAGTCTCCTGCCTGGAGGCCACGCCACACCGTGCACAGCTCCTTCACTTCCTCTGCCAGCTAAAGGCTCTCACAATTTACACATCAAATTGAGTTGAAATAATATCTCAGCGGGAATGTTTGCCATAAAAGGTGGGTGGGGTGGGCATTAAACTAGAGATACAGGGGGATGAAAACCGTAATGCCATCACAGATAGAAGAAAGCTTGTTGGAACAGATGTCGTTAAGGCCTCAGACGAAGTCAGGAAGCAAAATGTTGAGCCTGTTGGGACTCACGTTCTGAGCTGCCTACGTTTCAATGCAGAAAGTGTTGTACGAAAGGCAGATGAGCCCAGGGCGGGGGTCAAAGTCTGGAAATGCGGCATTGTAGCCGGTATTGAGACTTGTTTGCAGGAGAGGCAGGACCGTTAGCTTAATATTCCTGTTTTCGGCTGTTTTAGTCGTGCTAATGCGCAAATGATGCAAACGTGAGAGGCAGCTTTACAGTCAGGGAAAATGTCACGGCGGTGCTCTGTCAGGACAGACTGGGGAACTCGTCCCGGTGAGGTTTTCTGGGCGGAACTGAGGAATAAGAAAGGTATGAACTCGATCACGGGGCGATATTATCAATTACCTAATAGTCCCGGGACTGAGAGGAACAAATCTGTAGAGAAACATTAGGTTGTGATTTTGGGTAATTTTAACAGGTATTAACTGTCAGACCCATTCTGTGAAAGGACCAGTGGGGTAGTTTCTCAAATGTTTTCAAGAAAGTTTCCTTAATCAGTAGGCAGATAATTCCAACCAGAGAGTGCAATACTGGATCTCCTCCTGCGGAATGGAACAAGGCAGGGGACAAAAGTTTGTGCAGGTGACCATTTTGCATCACGTGATGATATTGCGATTAGATTCAAGGTGATTATGGAAAAGGGTATTTATGATCTCGGGTTTAGTTCTAAATTGAATGAAGGCTGACTTATTTGGCGGCAGGAATGATCTGGCAAGTGTGGATTCGGCCAGGTTGTTTTCTGGCAATGATGAACCTGCTAAGTTGGAGCCCAGGCGCTGTTTCATAAGAATACTGGGAGGTGTCGGATCACAACCAACAGTTTTGGAAATGGATTTCCTACGGTTGAGCCCTGAGTGCTCAGCACGAGCGCTTGAATTACACATTTTCCAGGAAGGATTGTGACAGACAATAATTGGCAGTCCGAGTCTTAAAGTGAAAGTGACAGCTACGCACACTCCAAATGAGGCCTCAGCAGAGACTTAAAATTAAATCCTTCCCCGGGAAATGAATGCGAACCTTTTATTTGCCTTCCTCACCACCGAGTCCTTGAACAATCCAGCCTGTTGGTGGCAAAGGTTTTCAGTGCCCTACCAGGTACACATTCGGAACCCGGTGACCTGCGAGGTTCACCCACCTGAGGGATGATTCTTACATCGGCCTTCGAGACGGAGGTCACAGAAGAGAAGGGGGCGAGCAGAGCCGAACCTGGTGCCCCTCTCGAACGTCTTTTTCAACAGCAAGGTGACTTCTCAACTCGAATACTTACTCAACGACAACCTTCTTCGTCTCCGTCATCTCCTCCCTCTCCGACACCCGAACAGTTTTATGTTACCCCATCCATCCGCTAAAACCTTCCCCGACTCCCTGACTCCCCCTTACTGTGCACCACTACTCATTTCAGTTGTTCCTACTTCTCCCTCTATTCCTCTCCTGCGTCTCTGTCAATCTCTCTCTCTCCCCCACTCTCGGTTGGTCCCAGGACAGATCCACTGAAATGCTGACACCCGGCAACACAGGAACCTAAAATCAGACCATGAGATACAGGGGCAGAATTAGGCCATCGAGTCTGCTGCGCCATTTCATCCTGTCTGATCCAGGTCCCCCTCAGCCCCAATCTCCTGCCTTTTCACCGTATTCCTTCATGGTCTGAGTAATCAACAATCTGTCAATCTCTGACTTCAATATATCTAAAGTCAGACTCCACAGCCGCCTGTGTAACCCACTCCACAGATTTACCATACTGTGAGGAAATAAAATAAATTCCTCCTGTGATGGGATCTTATGTTTCATTCTTTATGCACTGTGCCTTTAAGGAGAGAGAGAGAGAGAGAGAGAGAGAGAGAGAGAGAGAGAGAGAGAGAGAGAGAGAGAGAGAGAGAGAGAGAGAGAGCGAGACAGAGAGAGCGAGACAGAGAGAGAGAGAGAGCGAGAGAGCGAGAGAGAGAGCGAGAGAGCGAGAGAGAGAGAGAGCGAGAGAGCGAGAGAGAGAGAGAGCGAGAGAGAGAGAGATACAGTGTTGCGAAAAGCAGCTGTCTTCTGCTGCTGCCCGAGTTGCTATGGAGAGAGAGGTTGAGTTACATGATGGACAGCTGATGTTCAACGTGTGTAAGGCCGACTGTCTTTCTCGCAGACAAACAGAAGAGACTCACAGAGGCTGGTGACGAAGGAGTCACTGGATGAACTCTTCGAGTGCACACGAGGGTGGTTTGAGGATCGATCAAGTGAGATTGATCAGAGGCCGTCACAGTGAGTGCACGGGTGACGCTGTGCAAACTACCGGTGTGTTTAACCCTGGCCTGGGTTAGTAGATTTTCCTCTGAAGACTGTACCCTTAGGGGAGTCACATTTGACTAACTTGAAGAATTCAGAGGAGAACGGCATGACCGACGATCCCTGTTTATTCAGATTACAAATACCTCTCTCTCACCTCAGTTCTGTGGATTGAACTGAACTTTCTTACAGACCATCGTCAGACTGTAACTCTTGCCAGCCGAACTTGACTGAGTTTGGGAACTTTATTTTTTTCGCCTATATCAGCATAACTCTGCTAACTTTCGATTTATCTGGTTTAAGATGCTATATTAAGTGGTTGCTAATTGAATAATGTTTGCTAACAGCAAAACCAGACTCCAGGTCTGTTCTATTGCTACTGATGGTTTTATCACACACATTTACTTGTACCTAACACTCCCAATCTCCATTCTGAAAGGACGGACCTCCATTCCGATGTGGGTCAGCTGGTATTGACTGTCCCGCCACGGGGAACCTTCTCACCACATCTACTTTATCGATGCCTTTAAACATTCGATCATTTCCAAAAACAACATCCACGCCCCTCATTCTTCTGAGATCCAGCCATCAAAGGCATTACATGTTTGACTATTTTGCCATAACTCTGTGTAATGTTCAATTCAATGGGCATCGCAAACCCGCTGACACCTCTACATGCACCATACAGTGTCACAGGGCAAGAATAATTCCGAACAGTTCACAAAATGCCTGCCTCCAGCATAAAGTTACAAGAATACTGGTGAAAAGTTCAAGGTGCATTGATTCTGAAATTATCTCAGAATGAAACAACCTTCAGATATCTATCAACTCCAAATCACTGAATCTGTTCGCATCCTCAGAGTGTGTGAGGACATATTTGCCAAAACCTGTAAACATTCACATACTGGCCTGCACGCTCCTCGCTCATCAATGAGCGTTTCAAATAAGTGTGCATCTGTGTATTGTCGGACACATCACTAAATCTGTTCGCATCCCCAGACTGGTGTCTGAGAGCATATTTGCCGAGACCGCCCTAAATCTGCATAATCCCAAAAATCAGTGCTCTATCCATACACGAGGACCCTCCAACATGCATAATAGATTATCTCAGAGCAGGAATCATTTCAAATCGATCAGAAAATGACTGCTTCGACATTAAAATCAGCACGCATCCCGAAATGCATCTGCAATTCCAGATCGTTTGACACACACAAATCTGGGTGTAACCTGTGCACCTCCATGTTAGACAACAGACGCCTAAATCTGCGCACATTCCCAAGTGCGTATTCAACCATAAATCTGTGCTCATGACCGAGTAAGAGCTCACCCTAAATCCATATGCACCCCAGTACTGACGACAAACCCTCATCCACGCTGGATTATCCGAAATCACGAGTCAGGTCAAACAGTTCACAAAATAGTTTCGCGTTCAAAAATCTAAAACAAACTTCCAAGTTCTATTATTAAAGTATCTATAAGTGAAACAACCTTGTGATTTGTCACGCCCCCTCCCCCAGTCCACCGACAGACCCAAATCCGTGTGTACCCAAACTCGCCGCGCACATGTCAAAATCTCTGAGAACCCCCAAATCCGAGTCCGCCACTATATGTACAATTGTTTATCCTAGAGAGAGAAACATTTCAAATATTTCACAAGATAGCTTAATCCGCTTTTTAAAAATAGCAAGAACAAGGCTCAACGTTAAAGTGCATTATTTATCCGAGTATCTCTAAAATAAACAATTTGAATTTTGGCATTATACCCAATTCCTCCGACATCCAAAATCCACATGCATTCCCAAATCCGTATGCACACCCAAATGGGTGCGCACTCCGAAACTGTCAACACCTCCCACTTACAGATTAGGTTAACCGAGAGGAGAAATAATTTCAAATAGTTCAGAAAGTAGCAACTTCCAACTTAAAAATCACAGCAAGAGCAGAGTAGAAAACCGGAAGTGTATTTATTAATAAAGTACATATCAATGAAACATCCGTGAGATTTGTCAGGACCCCAAATCCAAAGACACCCCAAATCCGGGAGCATCTAAGACCGTGTACATTACCAAACCTGCTGATACTCACGTATACACATTTGATTTTCCCAAAGGAAGGGTCACTTTAGAGTGACAGCATTCACCTTAAAGAAATCGCGAGGACATAGTGCAGCTATTATTAAAGAGGCTATAACTTTGAAATTCACCATAACCCATAATCGACCGACACTAACAAATTCATGAGCACCCATACGCGCCGACACGCACCTAAACCTGTCCTCATCCCCAATCGTCAGTCACCCGTGTGCACCCCAAATCTATACTGACGTCCTGTGCACCCATATTGGTTGATACATTCCAAATCTGGTGCGACCTCCCAATCAGAAAACACCATCAGATACGTATGTGGTTCCAAATCCACCCATCACTGTGCACACGTACTCGCCGAAACTCTCCTAGAGACCAAATCTGTGTGTACCCCCAAATCCGCTGATTTCACTAAATCTGTTCGCATCGCAAATCGGTTGTCGTCCAAATATGCCGAAGCAGCCCTAAATCTGCACAAACCCAAAATCGGTGCGCACTCCAAACCCTCTGACACCCGAGAGGCATAATGGATTATCCCAGACAAGCAACATTTCAATCAATTCAGAGAATGACCGTCTCGAGCTTAGCAAGCCATATGTGCGCCAAAATCCTTTTGCAGATCGGCGACACACCCAAATCAGCCTGTCAACCCAAATCCGTGTGCAGCGCCGTATTCAAGACTACACCCCTAACTGATCACTAAAATCCGTCCGCACCCCCACATCTGCGCACATCCTCAAATACGAGAGCACCCCACAGGCATATTAAATGACCCAGACGGATAATCATTGCAAACACAAAATGGCTGTCTGGTAAAACCCACCACGTATCCCAAAGTCCCTACGTACGTCACCAAATCGACATGCACTCACAAAAACGTGAAGACTACGACCCTAAATTTGCTATCCCTATAAAGGTGCGCACCCTTATATCGGAACACTCCCCTAAATCAGTTTGCAACCCTTTATTAGAGAACGCTCCTAAATCCATGAACAACCCTAGATCCATATGAACCAGAAGACCGTGTGCAACCCACATTCGACGACAAAAAATAACATTGCGCAATCGCAAGTTCAGTGCGCACCCTAAACCCGCGGACTCCGTCACTTGTACATCAGATTTTCCCGGAGCATAAATCAATAAAAAACAATTGAGAAAAATGGCAGCCTCGACATTAATAATCCGCACTCAAATTTTGATCCGTCAATTCACCAAATCTATGTGTGTCCCGTGATCGAAAAGGCAACCCAAATCAGCAAAGAACACCATGTGCATCGTCAAATTGGTGCGCATCACCATGCGCAGCCCAAACACGCTGAAACCCCCACATTCATTTGTGGGGCTCTTTGTACACAGATTTTGTCATCATGTGAATGTCTGAAATTATTCTTTTGAAATATCCTAATTAGCGGGTGTGTGTCTACGGTTTTGAAATTGTGGGGATGCATTTGCATTTGGAGATGCACACGGATTTCTCACGTATTTGAGGTGTCTGCGGTTTTGGGGTGTGCCGAATCTCAAAGTTGTTTCATTTCGATCACGTGAATAATGAATTTAATTTGAAATTTGACATGAAGTATTTTAAATGATAATCTAATGTGGAAGTTGGTTTCTCCGCAGGTATGATATTCGCATGAATTTTAGGGTAGTTTAGCCATCAGTAAGACTTGGTTGTAGGAGGCGCAGGTTTGTTAGCTCAAACCTCCTGTTTACCGCTGTTTTTGCCGTGCTAATGTATGTATAATTTAGGCTGAGGCGAGGCTTTAAAGGTGGAACTAAGGAATAAGAAAGATATGAACTCGTTCATGGAGCTTATTATCGACCACCGAACAGTCTGGGTATTTAGAGGAACAAATCTGTGGAGCGTTCGGAGTCTGTTGTAAGAGACATCAGGTTGTGTCATTGGGTGACTTTAACATTTTTTGGTATTGACTGTGAGCCTCATACCGTGAAGGAAACATTGGACAGTTTTCTTAATCAGTTAATAAAGTTTCCTTAATCTGTAGACGGAAAGTCCCAAAGAGAGTGCAGTACTTGATCTCATCCTATCGAACAGGACACGCCATTTGTGCCGGGGACCACTTTTCATCGAGTGGTGGTAATGCCATTAGATACAGGCTAATTACGGAAAAAGGATAGGTGTAACCTCGAGTTAAGTTTATTTTTGAGGTTTATAACAATACGAGACGCAGGTTGACCAGATAGCTTGTATCTTTTACCCCCCGCGTGGAAATGTCTCATACCAGAGGACCTGCATTAAGGTGAGAGAGAGTAGGTTGAAAGGAGATGAGTTTGACAGGTTTTTGTTGTTACAGAGACTGGCGGGTGATTGGAAAGTGCTGGCAACGCTCGTGGTTGAGGGAGATCCATAGAGGCGTTTAAGTGGCTCTTTAACAGGCACGCGGGTGGGCAGGAATGGAGGCGGGCGGATGTTGTGCCGGCAGAAGGAATTCAGAACTGGTATATCACAACTCTTGGACCGAAGGGGATCTCTTGTGTGATTTACGTTCTCTGCTCTGTAGAAAGAGCAGAGTGATTTGAGCTCATCGGGTGGGAAGAGCAGGGGGATGGGGGAGAACAAGGAACTTGACGATTTATTGACAATCAGAGGGAGCGACCAATTCGCAGATGGCATAAGCCGTGAAAAAGACACACAGCGACACCATCTTCAAAGGGACACTGAAAAACCCCTTACAGTGTTTCTGTGTCACCGACACAACCCTCGTCGTGATACGAACTCGACCCTCACAGTGACACCCACACACTGACAGACACTGCAATGCAACAAGGAAACCTCCTCGCTCATAACACTCACCCTCCACAATACCCCTCCTCGAATCCGTGGAACACGCCCTCTCCAACACTACTCCTCGTCCCCGTCACACATTCCCTCCACTACACCACTCCCGTCTGGGTCACCCGTCCCGCCCTTACAAGCTACCCTCTCTCCGTGATACAGTCCCTACCCTGCACACATTCTCCTTCCGGGTCATTCCTAACATTCACTACGCCTGTCACCGTCCGGGTGACCAACGCCATCACTTAAACCCCAACCCGTCTTCGTCAATCTCTCCTTCTCCTGCACTACTCCCTGTCTCTGTCACACACTACTCACACAACACCGATTAACTTTCATTCAGCCCCCTTCCCTTACAGGCTACCAAGTCTCCGTGACCTATTCCCTCCCCTGCACACGCCGCGTCTCCCTGATCACCCACCTTCCTGTGGCACCTCCCACGTCTCCGTTATCTCCTCAATCCCCTAAAAACTATCCCTGTCTCGAACGCCGCTCCATTCGCCTCCCTTACTGTGTTCACAGGCAATAGTGGGGTCTATGAGGGAGAGCTGATGTTTGTTGCTACACCTCGCGCCTTCCACCGGATATCTCTCACCCTTAGCAACAGTTATATTACTGTGGATACTGTCGGAGAGGTGACCGAATGATGGAAAATCGCAGTGGGATCTTTCAAGGAAGGTGCGCCATCTAAAGGCGAGACAGTTTCACTGCATTTCAATTCAATTCAATTCCAGCGTTAGACATCAGAAAGTGGAAGGAATTAAAGGAGGAGGGGTGAAAATCCTAGGCAGAGAAAATGTCACCGCCCTGCTCAGTCACGACAGACATGAGAACGCGTCTAAGTGAGGCCCTATGGGTGGAAATGAGGAATAAAAAATAAATGACCATTTCCTTGGGGCTAAATTCTACTTTATTACGAGAGACAGAGATAGACCAGACAACCGGTACATTTTCCTGGAGCGGCGTAGTGTGGGAGGTGGGCAGATACAGGTCTTTCTCATTTCGAAAGACATAGACAGACGAGATAACCTATATATTTCTCCCCTAGGATAGAAATTTTGAATACCGCAGAGTTTAAGGTGAGATGAGGTATGCTTATAGGAGCTGTGATGGGCAAGCTCTTGTTTACACAGAGAGCCTGGGTGACTGGAATGTGCTGTCAGGGTTTGTGGGTGAGACAGATCGATAGAGGTATTTAAGTGCTTCTTTGACAGGGGCGTGGATGGACAGGGAATGGAGGGAGATGGACATTGTGATGCCAGAAAGGATTTCATTCAACCCTCCCATCCTCTCAAATTCAGCCCACAGCCATGGAGGCGAGTGTTCGCCATGATAGAGCTGGTTGTGGCTACATCCCTCTGCAGCCTCTTGCGACCCTCTGAGTTGCAGGCTCCAGACCAGATCCTGATCCTCTCCACTGTACCTCTGGAGAAATTTCTGAATCTTCAGCGAGAGACTGCAGATCCCCAGACTCCTAAAGTTGTCATCCCTTCGGCATCTGAGTGCTATGGGCGGTGGTGAAGTTTAGTGCAGAGCAAGGTGTAGAATACACTCAGACTCAGATGCGAAATAAACAAGAACACATTGAAGAAAACCAAAGACAGATTCACAAACACTGGTAACAGAAAGGGATCTCTTCTGGTTGAGGAGCCCGTTAACTACAGACATTCCAGGAATGAATGTGGCGGGCAGAAAATGGCAGCCTGAGTCTTAAAGGGGAAGTGACAGCTCACCACACTCCGGGGAATGGGCGTGCCGAAACTTGGATACGCGTTCACATTAGCCTTTTCGCTTTATGTAATTAGAAAGCGTTTTACTGTCCGTTTTTATATTAGAAAAGAGGTTATGTGCGTGATAGAGAGATTCCTGGATGGTATTTTGCCTCCCGAGTGTCGGGGACACTACCACTCTCAACGTATCCTCAGCACTCTTAAGTGGGAGGGTGTGCAGGCGAAGTTCGGTACGTGCTAGTGTGGCCCGAAATAGGAAGACAACACCGATTAACACGTGGCTAAGATGCCGTGATATGTATGAGGGCTTCTGATAGTTGGACCATTGGGTTCTCTTCCAAGGAAGGTGCGACCAGTATATAAGTCCTATTTCAATACAATGAAAAGTTTAATTTTCATTCAATCTTACATGAATAGCCATTATTACAGCTGGACGAAACAGCGTTACTCCAGGACCAAGGTGCAAAAACACCTGTAAAATATAAGGCTTAAAATCGGCCACAACGCAGCTTGAGTCCCGGGGTCCACAGAATGCGACCGAAATCTGGATTCGACACCAACAGAGGTTGTCTTCTGCCGAGCGAACACTAGGGGGCGGCACATACGACTGTCCGCAGGCGGGAGCACACCACCCGACCTGCCCCCCCCCCCCCCCACCACATGTTCCGCAGTCCCTTCATTTCTCCGCCACTGATCAAATCTCACCGTTTCCACCGCGACTGGACAGGACTAATATCCCAGCGGGAAGCTCTGCCATTAAAGAGGAGGCAGGAAGGTATTGAACCAGAAATGCAGGGGGATGAAAAACAGAATGCCAAAACGTTTAGTAGATTAGTTTCAGGGACAGCTGTTGTTAAGACCAGAGACAAAATGAGGAAGCAAAAGGTTGAGCCTGCTGGGACTCATGTTCTGAGCTTCCTCCGTTTCAATGCAGGAAGTATTGTACGAAAGGCAGATCAGCTCAGGGCAGGGGTCAACGGCTGGAACTATGATATTGTAGAGACGCCGTTGCAGGGCGGACAGAAGAGTCAGCTCAACATTCCCGGTTTCGGGTGTATTAGTCGTGGTGAAGTGGGAAGTATTCAAAGTTCAGGGGCGGCTTTACTAGTCACGAGATTCATTGACGAACTCAGGGAGAGAGGGGTTCATGTGCCTCTTCGACAGGGACGTTAATGTGCGGTGAATGCAGGGAGTTTGTTGTTGTGCAGTCAGAAGTGATTTAGCTCAACTGGTATACCACAACATTGTGGGCCAAAGTGTCTGTTCTGTTCGGTGATTTACGTTCACTGCTCTGCAAGAGGAGCAAAAAGACATATTTAAACTCAGGGAGTGGGGTAGGTCAAGGACTTTGATGATAGATTGTGAAACACAGAGAACAACCACTTTACAGACGGCATAGGCAGTGAGAGAGCCACACAGCTGTCACAGTGACACGTACGCACCCCTCACCATGACATGGACTCAACCCTGACCGGACGCTAAGCGACCCATACCATGAACCCACACGCATCTCGCTGTGACGCTCTGTGTAACAGCGTTGGAACTGGAACTGGCTGAACTCGGGATCAGTCAGGAAGCTGAGGGGATGACGTGGAAGACATGAATTCAGGTATTTACAACCAGGGTGTCGGATACAGGAAACTGGGGGGACAGACAGAAAGATGTAAAGGGTTAATCAGCCAGAGCAGGTACAGAGACACCTTGTGACCAACCCGCTCAATAAGTGGTAGACCACTTTGGATACTTCTGGATGGGAGGGGAGAGGTGCAAATGACCAAGCAGGAGAAAGTCTCACCGGTCAGGTCTCTGGCACTGACTATGATTCTGTGGATCAGCAGGGTGTAGGGGTTGAAATCTGGCAAGCTGTATCGATAGGGTTGTCTTTGTTAGGTGAAGGGAAAAGAGGTACTGTAGACGAGAACGAGATTCCTCGATGCTATGCTGTCGTTATCGTCACCAGTATATAAGTAGGAAAAGGCAGCCAGTTTTTCAAACTTATGTTAGTGCAGGTGTGGAAAAAATTAGAAAAAAAACATTTTGTTTAAAATGTGGCTAAAGAGTTAGGGTTGAAGTGCACATAATATGTATAAAATATAAATATAGCAGGATATATTTAGGATATCAGTAAGTACATTCACAAATGATTTATACACACACACACAACACACACAAACACACACACACACACACACACACACTCACACACACACACACACACACTCACACACACACTCACACACACACACTCACACACACTCACACACACACACACACACACACACTCACACACACACACACACACACACACACACACACACACACACACACACACTCACACACACACACACACACACACACACACACTCACACACACACGTTTATGCAGCTTGAGGCCCTTGGGCATTTTGAATGCCACGGTAATCTACAATTGTTCACAACAGAGATTGTATTCTGCCAAACGAACACTGGGGAGCAGCACAGACACCTGGCTGGCGACCGCGCCACACCGGCCCCACCTTGCTCTCCCATGAGCAACTCTCTCAATTTACACCTGAACTGGATTGGAACTAATATCCCATCGGTAAAGTTTTCCATTAAAAGGGGAGAGTGGTGGTAAAAACTAGAGTTGCAGGGACATGTAAACAAGAACGCCATTACAGATAGTTGAGTGGTTGTTGGGTCACATGTTGCAAAGACTTCTGAAAAAGTCAGGAAGCAAAAATTTGAGCCTGCTGGGACTCATATTCTGAGCTGCGTACGTTTCAATGCGGGAAGTATTGTTTGAAGGGCAGATGCGCTCAGGTCAGCGGTCAACGCATCTAAGGCTAAACACGGCAGATATTAGTGAGACTTGAGTGCAGGTGGGACAGTACTGTTTGCATAAGCTATGAACGGGGCACACAACCCTCACTGTGACACGGAGATGTTCTTCAATGGGACACTGAATGTGTTTCGGTGTCACTGCCACAACACACATCTGACATGAACACGCCCCTCATCGTGACACTGACACACTGACAGGCTCTGCACCACAGCAGGATCTCCCCACTCAACGATACCAACACAGAGTCAGGCCCTGCACTGTAACTCGAATACAGTCCTCCCCGTATGCATAACACCCTCCCTGTCGAAAAACACTACCAGTCACCGTCACCGTACTCCGACACTACTCCCAGTCACCGTCACACAGACTGCAGTACACCACTCCCGTCTCCGTCACCCATCCCTCTCCTACAAGCAACCGCGTCTCCGTGACCCACATACTCTCGTGCACACTTCGCCGTCTCCGTCATCGCGTACATAACCATACGCCCCGCCCTGTGACTGTGATAAACTCCACCCGCTAAACGCTCCCCATCTACGTCGCCCCCTCCACTCTCCTCCCACTCTGTGACACAGGCAATTGTGCCGAGTATGAGGGAGAGATAATGGCTGGTGTTTCACCTCCCCCCGTACCACGGCTATCGATCGCCATGATCTGAATCTCTCCACAACTCTGCATGCACAGGCCGGCGATGTGATTCCACACCACTTGCATCAGTGTTTGCAAACCAAACCACCCTTTCTCTGGCCTCCTCTCTCCTCCCCTTCCTTCCTCTAACGGCAGCACACAATCCGCTCACACACACACCGCCATCTCCGAGAGACACACACAATTCAAGACTACTGTAAAGTCGAAAAGCTGGGCATTGGTGAGTGGGGAGACTGGAGGAGGGAGAGGGTTTCGTACTTTTGCTGACTCCGGTAGGGTGTGCTGCGATGGTGCGGAAGGTACTTCACATGTCTGACCCCGGGAGTGTGATGGGATAATATTTAGGGAGTTTCGCTGGTTATCCGACCAAGGAACTGTGCGTTTGGACGGTGTGGACGGAGCTTCACTCTGTGTGTGACCCCGGAGTGTGTGTTGAAACAATATGGAGGCAGTTGCACTCTGTGTATGATCCCGGGTGTGTGTGAGGGATCGCTGAGGAGAGAGAGTTATTCACTGTATGTTTCCAGGAGTGTTATAGGATTATATGGAGGAATTCTCGCTCTCTCTGTGACTCCTGGCCATGGGTCAGTGAATGTCGGCCTTTAAACAGATTACAAACAAAGACAAGAAGATGGCGCCTCACACGTTCTGCACTAACGGCTGAATCTGAACATCCTTTCTGTGGCCCCCACTCTCCTCCCCTTCCTTCCTCTTTTCACAGCACACCGACCCTTCTCTATGATTCTTTCTTTATAATATATTTTACTGAAGGAACGGCATAATATAGAATACATAATGGATTACATTTTCCTCCCATTTTGCTTTTGTATCTGACCCCGAAACAAACCTCCCCTCACCAGCCCTCCCCGAACATACAATGACGGCTAATGTATTTACAATACAACACTTCACAAATACAGGAAAGGACATTTCACAGCCATACCCCCACACTACTTCAAGACGAAATCCCACACACATCTACAACATCTCAGATGATCCAGAATACACTCATATTACAAATCATCCACCACCCTGTGTGGTAAACCATATGCGTGTTAAAAGGGAAGCATCTTCCCAAGTACAATCAAATGTCCTCAACTAGTAGGTAATTCCTTAAGACTCCCAAAATATGACAAGAAAGACCCCCATTTCGAATAGAACTTTCTCACAGTCGCCCTCAGAGTGAATTCAATCTTTTCTAATTTCAGAATAAAACATTCCGTCCTCTAACCAAGCAGCAGCAGATGGGGGAGTGGCAGATTTCCAGACCAGCAAGATTCTCCTACGGGCCAAAAGCGATGTAAGTGAAATGATATCCGACTGGTTTGCATTTAAACCCAAAACATCATCCGCCACAGCAAATAGAGCTATAAACGGGCACAATCTCAGTGTCACCCCCAAAACCTGACTGATAATTAAAAAAATACCCAGTAGACATCAAGCCGAGGGCAAGACCAAAATGCATGCAATAAACCAGCCGGAGAGAAGGAACACCTGTCCCCGTATATTTGTCAGCACGCCTGGCTTCACTTAAACGTACTGTGTAAACTTTAAAATTGTATGAGCCCGAGTCTAGCACATGATGACGAGGAATGAACCCTATTCAGTGCTTTTGCCCAATATTCCTCAGCCAGATCCACACCAAGGTCATCCTCCCCAGCTAGTCGTAGTTTTATTTAGATCTTGAACTCCCAAAGACATCAGCTGAGCGTATAGTACAGAGATCAGCAATTTATTATTAGAGCTAAGAGTGAGTTTGTCCCACAACATAGCAAGTGGTAGATCAGGAACAGAGGGAATTTTTTCATTGACAAAGTGGAGAATCTGCAGGTACTGAAAACAAATGATTGTGCGGAAGGCCATATTTACTGCACTGATTATCAGAACTATTAAATATATCATTATGTTTAAATATATTAAACATAAATCCTTAATGCACATAAGACCGTTCAAACCCCATTGTCTAAAAACTGAATCGAGTGTGGAGGGAAGAAATAGATGGTTCTATGAACGGGACCCAAAACTGAACTGATGTGAACGTATAGTGGCAGCGAAATTGATTAAACATTTTGAGGGTGGAGAGCACGACAGGGTGAGATGTGAATTGAGAGGATTTCAATGGGAATGTTCTGTGACCCCTCTCCTAACACCCTGAAATAATGTAGTTGACTTAAGTGCAATAGAAAGAGGCTCAACTGAAATTGCAAAAAAATTCTATGATTCTTAAGTGGGTGAGTGAGCAGCTGGACGTCTTGGTCCATATATGTTCCAATTAAATCGGTATGTGTGG
>NW_027331932.1:4217080-4339580 GCF_048418815.1 Hemitrygon akajei
CGGCGCCCCAGGTCCGGACAGATCGAGGTCAGTTTCATCTTTGTTGGTCTGTCCCTGTTTATGTGACGTGTCCAATCCTGTCGAGAGATCTCAGGTCAAACGTAAAGTTGACCCTAATGATTCCCTGCTTGAGAATAACACGGAGGGAACGCGTGAGAGATGCGAAGAGGAGGGAACTCTCTTTGATGGTCGTTGCGGAAAGTTGCGCCTTCGGAGGGGCGGATTAGAGGTAGCGCCGTGGGGTGTAGTGTGGAAGGAGTGCTGTGGGAAGATGATATGGTATGGGGCGTGTGGAGGAAGGGGCAATGAAGAGCAGGCTGTGTTGGGCACGGGTGGTGAAGTTGTGTTAGCTCCGTGTCGGTGTGGTGAGGAGGGAGGACTGTTGGTGAGACACTGAGAAGGAGCGGGGTATAAAACCTTAACCCCTCTCTCCCTTTTCTAACCCCACTCTCTTTTCCCTCTTCCTCATTCTGTCACCCCCGTCTCTCTCCCTCTCTCCCCCGTCCCTCCGTTACACTATTTCCCCTACTGTCTCCCACTGTCCCGATCTCTGCGCCCTCTCCTCATTGCCCTATCTCCCTCCCGTCTTTCTTCTATCACAGTCACAGTCTCTACCCCTCTCGATCTCCCTATCGCACTGGATCGTTCTCTCTCTGCTCACTCTTATACCCCCCGTCAACCCCGCCTGGTCTTCCCACCGCAAACAGAAAGCAAAGAGTGTGAATAAACGGGACATTTTCAGATTGGCAGGCAGTGACTAGTGGGGTACCGCAAGCCTGGGACCCCACTTATTTACAATATATATTAATGATTTCGACGAGGGAATTAAATGCAGCATCTCCAGGTTTGCGAATGACACGAAGCTGGGCGGCGGTGTTAGCTGTGAGGAGGATGCTAAGAGGATGCAGGGTGACTTGGATAGGTTAGGTCAGTCGGCAAATTCATCGCAGATGCAATTTAATGTGGATAATTGCGAGGTTATGCACTTGGTTGCAAGAAAAGGAAAGCAGATTATTATCTGAATGTTGGCCGACTTAGGAAAAGGGGAGGTGCAACGAGACCTGGGTGTCATTGTAATCCAGTAAGTGGAAGTTGGCATGTAGGTACAGCAGACGGTGAAAAAGGCGAATGGTATGCTGGATTTCATAGCAAAAGGGTTTGAGTACAGGAGCAGTGAGGTTCTGCTGCAGTTGTACAAGGCCTTGGTGAGAGCACAGCTGGAGTATTGCGTGCAGTTTTGTTCCCCTAATCTGAGGAAAGACATTCTTACCATAGAGGGAGTACAAAGAAGGGTTCGTCCGATTGATTCCTGGAATGGCAGGACTTTAATATGAAGAAAGACTGGATCAACTGGCTTATACTGGCTGGAATTTAGAAGACAGAGTGGGGATCTTATTGAAACGTATAAAATTCTAAAGGGATTGGACAGGCTAGATGCAGGATGATTGTTTCCGATGTAGGGGTGGTCCAGACCGAGGGGTCACAGTTTAAGAATAAAGGGGAAGTCTTTTAGGACCGAGATGAGGAAAAACTTCTTTATACAGAGAATGGTGAATCTGTGGAATTCTCCACCACAGGAAACAGTTGGGGCCGGCTTATTGGCCATATTAAGAGGAAGTTAGATATGCCCCTTGTGCTAAAGGAATCAGTGATTATGGAGAGAAAGCAGGTACAGGGTTCCTGAGTTGGATGATCAGCCATGATCATAGTGAATGGCGATGCAGGCTCAAAGGGCCGAATGGCCTACTTCTGCACCTATTTTCTATGTTTCTATATTTCTATGAAATTCACTCTGCGTCTGAAAGGATGCCGAGTCTTTGGAGAGGCTGCAGAAGTGGTTTACCAGGATGCTGCCGGGATGGGAGCGCATAGGCTGCACCGAGAGGATGTACAGAATTGAGTTGTCTTCTCCGGATTTGAGAACGCCGAGAGGACATCTGACAGAGGTTTGATAGATTACGAGAGGAATAGACAGACAGACAGATTGTATCTTTATCTTCGGGTTGAAGTGTCAAATCCCAGAGTGCATGCGACCAAAGTGAAAGGGTGCAGTTTGAACCGACATGTAAACAGACAGATACTGTAGAGAGTTGAAGAAGATTTCATGGGTAGGCCAATGAATTGGATAGAAAGAGAGGGATCTGGATATTCTGTAGGCAAGAGAGATAATGTAGTTACCCATTGATTAGAAATTAATGTGTCATCGATAATTTTGTGGGTCGAAGAACTGTTCTGGTCGGTTTGTGTTCTGTGCGTGAAAAGAAAACGACATCTATGAGGCAGGATGTCCTAAACACACAAACGCCTTGTTGAACACGAGGCGTCCCCTCCAAGTCTTTGCACCAGACAGCACCGATCCTTGCGGAACACAACGACTCAAGTGCGGCCGGCCTGCGACGTTAAGCGCCTTGCCGTTACACGTATCCTGGCCCTTTGCATTAGACTTCCCAGAGTGCAAAACCTCACACAAAACCGGGCTAAACTGCATCTGCCATTTTTGGCCCGTATCTTTAACGCATCCAAACACACTGTATCTACTGGCGATCTTCTACACTAACCAGCACACAACTCATCCGTTACAGGATGTGTGTGGGGGTCTTTGGAGAGGATATAGAGGAGGGTTCCCTGGGACGCTGCCGAGAATAGAGAGCAAAATCTAAAAGCAGAGGTCCGGAAATTTTCCGTTTCTTCTCTCCGGAGCGGGGTAGTCTGAGGGTGCACCTGACAGCTGTTTACGTCATTACGAGAGACACAGTTTGACCAGAGAGCGGGTATTTTTACCCTCAGGGTGGGAATGTCTAATACCGGAGATCCCGCTTAAGGTGAGAGGGGGTAAGTTGAAGGGAGATGTGTTTGGTACGTTTCTGTTGTGAAAGGGGTTTGGTGAGTGATTGGAACGTGCTGCCAGCGCTGGTGGTGGAGGGAGATCCACAAAGGAGTTTTAGGGCTGTTTAACAGGCTCGTTGATGTGCAGGGAGTGGGAGGGAGACTGACATGGTGTCTGCAGAAGGGATTTAGTTTAATTGGTATATCACAAACATTTGGGCCGAAGGGTCTGTTCTGCTCTGTTACTGACGTCCTCTGCTCTGTAGAAAAACGCAGTGTGCTGTTTAAACTCATCGGGTGGAAAGAGATCAAAGAATCTGGGGAATTTCCGTCAAACAGTCCCTTTCCTACACCACCACCGTCTCCGTCATCCCTTGCAAACTCCCCCGTCACGGTGAGTCACTCAGTCAGTTCGCATTCTCCATCATCCTCTCCCTTCCCTACGGTCCACTCATTCTCCGTGACACGCTCCATCCTCTAAAGCCCTCACAATCTCCGTCGACCCCTCCACTCTCTGTGTTCACAGGGCAACTGTGGTGACTATGTGTGAGATATGACGTCCTGGTGCTACACCTCCCCCCCTCCCACCGGATATCTGTCACCAGTTTCTGAGCCTCTCCACAGCTCTACATGCAGAGACCGGTCACGTGGTGCCACCATAAGTGGCTGCAGCCCCACCACTCTTTCACTGGCCTCCACTCCCCTCCCCTTCCTTCCTCTTCTGGCAGCACGCCATCCGGTCACACAGACACACACAGCATCTGCGAGAGACACACACAGTTCGAGTCTGCTGGAAACGCCGAACTGGTGAGTGGGGAGACCGGGGGAGAGAGGGAGCTGCGCACAATTTTCTGACTAAAGTAGACTGTGCTACGATGGTGCGTGGGCTTGTTCACATGTCTGACACCAGGAGTGTGATGGGTCGGTGTAGGGTGAGTTTCTGTTTGTGTTTGATCCCGGGACTGTGTGTTGGAAGGTGCAGAAGGGGTTTACGTCTGTGTCTGAACCCCGGCGTGCATAATAGGAGCAGTGTGGAGGGAGGTTCACTCTGTGTCTGGCCCCGGTAGTGTGTAATGGATCCTTTCGGAGGGAGCGTTACTCAGTGTCTGTTTCCAAAAGTGTGTGATGGGATTGTATGGAGGGATTCTCGCTCTCCCCTCTGACTCCTAGTCATGGGTCTGTGGATTCCGGCGTTTAAACTGACTCCAATTAGAGATAGGGAGCAAGAAAATGGTAGCTCACACGTTCTGCTCTAACGGCTACAATCTGAACACCCCTTTCTGTGGCCCCTTCCTTCCTCTTTTCTCAGCACACCATTTCTTCTCTTTGATTCTTAAGAGACTGAGTGAGCAGCATATATGTACAAATAAAATCGGTGTGTATGTGAAGGTGGTTCTGCAGAATGAGGTCAGCGATTCAGCTATTAAATTAAAGGACAGGATCACCACCCGTTCCCGTGTGCCCAGACAGAGGAAGACCAGACAGTTTAGCCCGTAGCTCAAGTGCTGGTGTAGGTGGAAGGGCTCCAAAAAATTGGAATCACTGTATTTTTTCCAAGGAAGTTGGGACGTGTACAAAATAGATGGAAGACGGTTTACACATAAACTGGCGGGGAACTGATATCCTGGCGGGAAGGTTTGTCAGCACTGTAGATGAGATTCTGGGAGAGTTGTTGAACTCGATTTGCAGTGGGATGGGATTCAGAGATCGAGAGCAGACAGCGGAGTCAATATGGAGACAGATGTTGTTGAGACCTCAGAAAAAGTCAGGAGTCAAGAGGCTGTGCATCATGTGACTGGTGCCCTGAGCTCCGTATATTTCAATGCAGGAAGATTTAAAAGACTGGCAGGCGAGCTCAGGGCAGGAATCAACACAGTGGATTACGATATTGTAGCCGTTATTCAGAATTGGGTGTAGGAGGAGCAAGTGTCGTGGTTACTTGAAATGACTTGGAGACACAGACAATTTTTCAAGAAAATTAAACCTTTATTTGCAAACAAAGGCTGAGGCAATCAATGAACTTGTCACCGAAAGCTCCCCGAGCTCCGGTGTGCAGCATTCTTTATAGTATTTTTTTTATCTCAGTTACATTTCGGTTTTATTCGCATACCCAATCAATTTTTAGTTGCCTATCATCTATATATGAATTAATTAATCGCTCTTGCCTAGCCCGCGGTACGTCGCCATTGTTTTTCACCCGTTCGCATTGGGGCCTTATTCGTTGTAAAGATTATGTTTTTCAGACAACCTCCCTCACAGTACATTCCTGCTCGCAGCATCCTGTCCGCCACCGTTATCTCGTACTAAACAAAGGCTGAGTGTAATACATGGGATACATCGCAGCTAATAGTGTAGCAAAACAAGCAGGTGTACTGTAAGTGCCATAATATGCAGCTAAGAGAGTACAAAGTATCTAGTGAAAACACACATAACAAAATGCGCCCAGTAAAATAATACATATTAATATTCGGTACCTAGAAGTGATTACATAGTACAGTAAATAGCTAATACATAGTGATTATAGTTCAGGTATATATAATGATTATATCAGGTATATTTCTCAATATAATCAGTCCCGTTTCTCACCGTCACTCTGCATCGGGGAACCCAAGATTGTAAAATCACACTTCATGGCCCTGTCCGAGATCACTGCAGATCCAGGGCCACTGCCAAAGTATTTGTCTGTTGAGCATGATTATATCGGCCAGACAGCCGAATGAACCGTCCTCAGCAAAGGGAGCAAAATGATTCTCTCACGGGATAATCCCACTCCGGGACACCCGGTGTCCCAGACTGAGCCCCGGCTCTCGGGCTCCTCCTGTGTGTGTAATTCGCCAGGGTCCCACGCGGGAGAGTCTCGAACCCGGACATCCGGCGGAAGCTGCGCCGCTAGACAACAGGTGGAAATACATCACTGTTGCTTCCGATATCACCGAGCTCGAGACTGGAACCAGTTCCGTTAAAACCGTTGGGGATGTCTTCCCGGCGCGTGGCCATTAAAAGTAAGGGCGGGAGTTAAAGGGGACGACGAGGAATCTGCCAAAATGTCCCCATCCCGCGGTCGGGGATGTTGACACATTCAGAAGTTCACAGATCCACTGTCAGTCCGGGTCTGGGTTCCTGCAGAGATCTCAGTTCCTTCCTGCCAGTCTCACTGAATCGATTCCCGTCCAGACTGAAATAGATGAGAGAATAAAGATGAAATAAACAGATTACACAACAGTGTCAGTAACAAGGGACTGGGGGTTAATGTTTTAACAACACTCGCAGACAAATATCACCAGAAAACCCGCGGATCCCGCTGACATTTTATCACATTGAACATTAATACAAACACTCACAGTATCAGATCCAGACTCGGGAGGGTCAGTATGAGGCGGCGGAGAGCGGGGAGAGATCGATCTGTCAGCGAGTTTAATCTCAGGTTCAGCTCTGTCAGTGATGTGTTTTTACTGAGAGCGGAGACGAGATCCTCGGCCCCAGAATCTCTGAGACCGACACGCTCCAGCCTGGAGATGAGAGAGAGTGAGGGTGTAGGACACAGAGAGACAGGAGACGGTACAAATCCCCAGTGTTTATCAGTAACACAATTACTGATCACGTTAATGCTCAGTGTCAGACACCCAGTGACTGTAAACACAATCTCCCACAGTCTGGTACCTACCACAGTTTCTGTATTTTACACTCCGGGTTCCTCAGAGCCGCAGACACCAGTTTCACTCCTGAATCTCCCAGTATATTGGCACTCAGGTCCAGATCCGTGAGTGATCGGTTTGTACTGAGAGCGGAGGCGAGATCCTCGGCACCAGATTCTGTGAGACCGACATCGAACAGCCTGGAGATGGAGAGAGTGAGCATGAAGAACACAGAGAAACAGGAGATGGTACAACCCCCAGTGTTTACAATAACACAATTACTGATCACATTAATGTTCAGTGTCAGACACCCAGTGTCTGTAAAACACAATCTCCCACAGTCTGGTACTTACTCCAGTTTCTGTATTTTACATTCCGGTTTCCTCAGAGCCGCAGACACTAGTTTCACCCCTGAATCTCCCAGTTTATTGGCACTCAGGTCCAGATCCGTGACTGATCGGTTTGTAATGAGATCGCTGGGCGAAATCCTTGGCACCAGAATCTGTGAGACGGACATCGAACAGCCTGGAGATGAGAGAGAGTGAGGGTGAAGGACACAGAGAGACAGGAGACGGCACAGATCCCCAGTGTTTACCAGTAACACAATTACTGATCACATTAATGTTCAGTGTCAGACACCAGTGAATGTAAACACAATCTCCCATAGTCTGGTACTTACTCCAGTTTCTGTATTTTTACACTCCGGGTTCCTCAGAGCCGCAGACACAAGTCTCACTCCTGAATCTCCCAGTTTATTACCACTGAGACTTAGAACCGTCAGTGATGGGTTTGTACTGAGAGCAGAGGCGAAATCCTCGGCCCCCAGAACCTGTGAGACCGACATTGCTCAGCCTGGAGATGAGAGAGAGTGAGTGTGAAAGACACAGAGAGACAGGAGACGGTACAAATCACCAGTGTTAATCAGTAACACAATTACTTATCACATAATGTTCAGTGTCAGACACCCAGTGACTGTAAACAGAATCTCCCACAGTCTGGTACTTACTCCAGTGTCTGTATTTTACACTCCGCGTTCCTCAGAGCCGCAGACACCAGTTTCACTCCTGAATCTCCCAGTTTATTCTTCCCAAGTCTAAACACAAACAGACAAATTGATGAACAAAGTGATTCAAACCGTGGGTCTGAGGATAATTCTCTCACGCAGATATTTCAGGAAACATTAAACCCTTCTGTAAATCACTGATCGGAGTTCCCATCACTGTCAATGTCTCTCACTGACCCAGCTCCAGGGTATTCACCCCAATGTCAGTAATTTAGTCTGTCGGAGTGACACTGTAAACCCCCACGTATTCTTTCTCATTCCCTGAATGTTAGAAAAGTGCTCCTGACCTGAAAGGGTCGGAAGGAGCAGGGGTTGAAAGGTGGGAGGAAGTGCCACAGTGAGAAAGATTTGTGAATGAGGAACGTGTCGATGGGAGATGGTGGGGGAGATACTCACCTGAGGTAAAGGATGTGAAGACGGACGCTGCAGAAGAAAGGAAGTAGAGTGATCCCACAAAAGAAAGGAAAACACATCCTACAGAAGGAATGAGGATATGGAAGAGATCCCAGAGGAAGATACCGATGGGAAAAGATATTCCGACAAAACGATCCGATTCAGAAATGGATTTCACGGGAGGGGTGGATCTGAACTGAAGTCCACAATCGGTAGAGGAGTTACCCGAATGGGATCTGGGTATCTGCTAGTGAGCCGTCACACAGTTAGACTGATGGTGAGAGTCACGCCACGGGAAAGGGTGGGGTAGGACAATCTCTCCATGATATTTCTTTCCTTCTCACCGGGGGCAGTCTGCTGATGGTCTCTTGTTCCTGACAATGAAGGCTGTGTGAAGCTCTGACCCATCAGCTGCAGTCCGTGTCGGTCTGGGTGTCAGTAACAGTGAGAAAGAACATTGCCAATGACGTGTCATGGGCAGCGAGAAACACGGCCATTCCGGTGTTTTACTGCCATTAGACCAACGGCCGTTGTTCACTGAAGTCACCCAACATCCAACAAATTCTTGATATCCTTGGATAATTACTCACCAGTTGTTTGTCACATTATTTGAGTTTCTGAAATTTACATATAACCATATAACAATGACAGCACGGAAACAGGCCATATCAGGCCTTTCTAGTCCGTGCTGCATGCTGACCTCTCACATAATCCAACTGACCCGCACTCAGCCCATAAACCTCGACTCCTTTCTTGTCCATATACCTATGCAATTTTATTTTAAATGACAATACCGAACCTGCCCTCTACCACATCTACTGGAAGCTCGTTCCACTCAGCTACCACTCTCTGAGTAAATAAATTCCCCCTCGTGTTACCCTTAAACTTTTGTCCCCTAACTCTCAACATGTCCTCTTGTTTGAATCTCCCCTGCTCTCAATGGGAAAAAAAAACTGATCCACGTCAACTCTATCTATCCCCCTCGTAATTCTAAATACCTCTATCAAGTCCCCCCCCCTCAACCTTCTATACGCTCCAAACAGTAAAGACCTAACTTGTTCAACCTTTCCCTGTAACTTAGGTGCTGAAAACCAGGAAACATTCTGGTAAATCTTCTCTGAACTCTCTCTATTTTGTTGTTATCTTTCCTATAGTTCGGTGACCAGAACTGTACACAATACTCCAAATTCGGCCTTACAAATGCCTTGTACAATTTTAACATGATATCCCAACTCCGAAACTCAATGCTCTGATTTATAAAGGCCAACATAACAAAAGCTTTCTTCCACCACCCTATCCACAATTTTACCCAAATTTGAAACAGCACAATTGAACAGTTTCATAGTTCAGAGTGAGAGATAAATCAAGTTACCTCAACTCCTGGCACTTGTGCAGCCCGGGTCCCAGCCGCTGGATTCCTTCACACTGAATGATGCATTTCTCCAGGTCGAGGTGTTTTATTGTATCACAGTGTCCGATGACATGAGACAGGACCCGCGCAGTCTACCGGCGTCAGTGTCATTCCACTGAATGAAAGTGTGTCCACGGGTTCCAGTGCGGCCTGAGCCAGTCCAGGATTCTGGAGACTCAAACAGGTAGTGCAATGTGTTCAGGAGTCTCCTTTTACCAGCTTCACTCCTCGTGTTTCCACTCTGGCGTTTAACCTCCTCCTTCACCCAGTCAATCACCCGGCATGTTGTTTGATGAGGAAATGGGCCCAAAAACTCCACCAGGCCCCGAGCTGTCATTGGGGATGAGAGGCCAGCAACAAAGCGGAGAAATACCTCAAATCGCCCATCTGTCGTTTTGTGGGCTACAGTGAGGGTTTTCAGGATATCTCCGGGATGTGGATTTCAGGAATTGTGCGACTGCAGCTACAAACTCTTGGATGGTGAGGTGTGGGAATGTGTACACCACACTCTGGGCAGAATCCTCTCTCTGCAAAAGCTCCATCAGGAACCCGGACAGGAATGGGGAAGGCTGCAGATTGTAGTTGATCAAATCTCCGTCTGTAAACACAATCTTCTTCTCGGACACTCCTCTGTAGGCCATCTGACCCACCCTGAGTAACACATTACGGGGGTTTCCCAATCTCACGGCCGTGGTTTTTCAGGATGTTGTAAATATAGTAGCAATATAGTTGGGTGACTGTCTTGGGAACTCGCTGCGGGTCCCTAACTCTTTGTGTGAAGAAGGGGCCCAGTGCCAGAGCGAGGATCCAGCAGTAGGAGGGGTTGTAGCTCATACTGTACAGGATCTCGTTCTCCTTCACGTGTTTGAAAACAGCTGCTGCCACCGTCTGATCTTCAAAATATCTGATGAATATATTCCTTACGTTCCTTACCAACAAATCCCAGGATTTCAGTCCAAACACTGATCTCAGCCTTTTCCAATAAATGTAACTCAGTGGGGCGGGTGGTCACCCAGCACTGAACACCCCGGAAGCAGCTTGCCCTGGATTAAACTGTACACAATGTCAGACACTTCACACCGACTCTCGGATCTGGGCACCGGTGCCTGGGTCTGTGCCTCTCCGACTGTCCGCAAAATCGATTCTGTGCTTGAATTCATCCAAACCATCGAATATAAACAGCAATCCCTCTGGGTTCTTCCAGACCTTTCTCAGTGAATTCCCAAAGTATGGATACTGATCCAGAATTAGTTCCTTCAGGTTTATTCTGCAGTTAATGGAGTTTAAATCTCGGAATTTGAAACAGAAGACAAAGTGGAATTGTTGGTATATTTTCCCTGTGGCCCAGGTCGTAAACAATCTTTTGTACCAGTGTTGGTTTTCCCCGATCCCCGGGTCTCCGGTCATTGCTACCGAGCATCCCGAAGTTGATCGTGTAAATAATCTTTTCATTTTGTCCCGAAAACGATGCGAGTAAGTATTCTGAAACAGATGATCAATGTGGATTTTCTCCAGCTCCCTGCGGAGATGTTTCTGTCTCCACTCCTCGTGGTCTCTGGCTCTTGCCAGCCGCTCATGTTCCACCAGTGTCCGATCTCGAACAGTAGAAATGACCGTGAGCTCAGCGTATCGATCATCAGCTGGAAAACCTTCACCTTCTCCGTCATCAGGATCGTGTTCACTCTGAGTGTTTCAGTCTGTGCCCGCAGAGTCTCCATGTGTTTCTGTCGAACATCTGAGGACGGACAGAAGTAGGTGGTCAAAGCCTGATCTGATGAACACGGAACACCCACTTATTTCCCCTATTTTTTTAAAAAAAGGCATTGTTTGGGTGAAATCGGGGAAATCAGAGATAAGAGTGTGTGAAAATGAACGATGTCCCAGAAACGTCTCTGATCTCATTCAGATCCGCTGTTCGTGTATGCAGGTTCCCCGGTGTTCCAGCGAGCACCAAGTGGACACGTGATTCTGGAGAGGAGAGTGTTGTGTCGATTTGGTGGTTTCACTGCTTTGACTGCCCAGCTTATGCTGATCTCATTCAGATCCGCTGTTCGTGTTTGCAGGTTCCCCGGTGTCCCAGCGAGCACCAAGTGGACACGTGATTCTGGAGAAGAGAGTGTTGTGTGGAGTTGGTGGTTTCACTGCTTTGACTGCTCAGCTTATGCTGAACTCTGAAACACCGCAGACGGTAGCAGTGGGTGCGGGGGGTGTACCGGTTTGGATACTGTTTGTGGGGATGACCTACCAGCTACAAGTTGCAGTGGTTGCGGCTCTGGCACCGAGACTGGATCCTCAGCTCAGAAGTGAAGGAGGGAAAAGAGGAGAGGGGTGAGTAGCCGGTTGTCGTGGTCCAAGTTGGGACCAATGCTGTGGATAGGAAGCAGGTGGAGGTCCCGCAAAGAGGGTTTAAAGGGTGTAGGTGCAAAATTGAAGGACAGGACTTTCAGGGATGCAATCTCAGGATTAGCGTGCTGCGTGCTGGTGAGGCTAGAAATAGGGGAGATAATGCAGATAAATACGTGGATAAGGAGTTGCTGCAGGAGGGAGGGCTTCATGTTTCTGGAAAATTGGGCCTTGTTCAGGGAAGGTGGGTCCTGTTTCGACGGGACGTGTTGCACCTAAACTGGAGGGGGACTGGCATCCTTGCGGCAAGGTTTGCTAGTGCTACTCAGGGGATTTGGACGATACTTTCAGGGGGAGGATAACCAGAGTGTCAGAGCACATCCTGAGGTAGAAGACTATACTGGTCATGCGAGAGCTGCAAATATAGTGCATGGTGTAAAGCCAGATCTAACATATAGAGGCTTTGAGAAAGAGAAAGTGTGTAAAGGTAGCAAGGCAGAAGGGCTAAAGTGCGGGTATTTCTTTGGAAGAAGTATGAGGAGCAAAGGTGATGAACTGCGAGCTTAGATACACACATGGAATTATGATTCAGTGGCCATTACAGAGACATAGCTGGCACCAGAGCAGGAATTGATTCTCAATATTCCCGGATTCCAGTGCTTTATAAGGGATACAGAGGGGTCTGGGGAAGAGGGGTGACATTATTGGTCCGGGATACTATAACAGCTACAGAAAGTTTGGGTAATGTAGCAGGAATCGGTTTTGAGTCAGTACGGGCGGAAGGCAGGAACAGGAAGGGAGCAGTTACTCTATTGGGAGTATTCTATAGACCCCCTAGTAACAGCAGAGATACCGAGGAGCAGATTGGGGTGCAGATTATGGAAACGTGCAATAATAACAGGGTGTTATCATGGGTGACTTTAACTGCTCGAGTATTGATTGACACTGATTAGTTCCAATGGTTTAGATGTTGCAGAGTTTGTTAAATGTGTCCAGGACGGATTCCTGTCACAGTATGTTGATAGCCCGACTAGCGTGAATACCATACTAGATCTAGTATTAGGTAACGGACCGGGTCAATTCACAGATCTCTCAGTGGATGAGCATCTGGGGACAGTGTACACCGATTCCCTGGCCTTTAGCATTATCATGAACAAGAATAAAATCAGAGAGGGGAAGATTTTTTTTTAATTGGGGACGGACAAGTTATGAGGCTATAAAGCTAGAACTTGCGGGTGTGAAGTTGGATGATTTTCTTTTGCAGGGAAACGTACTAAGGACATGTGGTCGATGATCAGGGATATCTTGCAGGATTTTAGGGATAAATTTGTCCAGGTGAGGAAGATTAAGAATGGGAGTGTGAAGGAACCATGTGTGACAAGTGAGGTGGAAGAGCCAGTCAGGTGCAAGAAGGCAACATGGTTTGGGAAGCCACGATGAGATGGTTCGATAGAGGAACAGAGGGTAGGAAGAAAGGTGCTTAAGAAAGTGCTGAGGAGAGGAGAAGGTGGCATGAGAAGACCTTTGCGAGTAGGATAAAGGAAAACCCCAAGGCATTCTTCAGTTATGTGAAGAACAAAAGGATGAGAGAAGTGAAGGAAGGACCGGTTAGAAATAAAGGTGGGAAGATAAGACTGGAGGCTGTGGAAGTGAGCGAGGCTCTCAATGAATACTTTTCTTCGGTATTCACTAATGAGATAGAAACTGATGACGGTGAGGAGAATATGAGTGAGGTGGATGTTCTGGAGCATGTTGATATTAAGGGAGAGGAGGTGCTGTATTTGTTAAAATACATCAGGACGGGTAAGCCCCCGGGGCCTGACGGAACATTCCCCACGAGGCCGGGGAAGATATTGCGGAGTGTCTGGCTAGGATCTTTATGTACTCGTTATCCACGGGAATGGTACCGGAGGATTGCAGGGAGGCGAATGTTATCCCCTTGTTCAAAAAAGTTAGTAGGGATAGTCCAGGTAATTATAGACCAATGAGTCTTACGTCTATGGTGGGAAAACTGTTGGAAAAGATTCTTACATATAGGATCTATGGGCATTTAGAGATTTATGGTCTGATCAGGGACAGTCAGCATGGCTTTGTGAAGTGCAGATCGTGCCTAACAAGTCTTATATAGTTCTTTGAGGAGGTGTCCAGTCATATAGATGAGGGTAGTGCAGTGGATGTGAACTACATGGATTTTAGTAAGGCATTTGTCAAGATTCCACACGGTAGACTCATTCAGAAAGTCAGAAGGCATGGGATCCAGTGAAGCTTGGACAGGTGGATTCAGAATTGGCTTGCCTGCAGAAAGCAGAGTGTCATGGTGGAGGGAGTACATTCGGTTTGGAGGGTTGTGACTAGTGGTGTCCCTCATGGATCGGTCTGGGACCTGTACTTTTCTTCATTTTTATTAACAAATTGGATGTTGGGGTAGAAGTGTGGTTTGGCAAGTTTGCAGACGACACCACCTTGGTGGTGTTGTGGATAGTATAGAGGACTGCCGCAGAGAGACATTGATAGAATAGAGAAGTGGCCTGAGAAGTGGCAGATGCAGTTCAAACCGGACAAGAGTGAGGTGGTACACATTGGAAGGACAAACTTCAAGGCAGAGTACAACTTAAATTGCAGGATACTTGGTAGAGTAGAGTAGCAGAGTGATCTGGGGGTAGATGTCCACAGATCCCTGAAAGTTGCCGCACAGGTAGACAGGGTAGTTAAGAAAGCGTATGATGTGTTAGGTTTTATAAATCGAGGGACAGAGTTTAAGAATCGCGATGTAATGATTCAGCTCTGGTTAGGCAACACCTGGAGTACTGTGTCCCGTTCTGGTCGCCTTACCCAGGAAGGATATGGAAGCATTGGAAAGGGTACAGAGTAGATTTACTAGGATGCTGCCTAGTTTAGAGAGTATGAATTATGATCAGATTAAGGGAGCTAGGGCTTTACTCTCTGGAGAGAAGGAGGATGAGTGGAGACATGACAGAGGTATACAAGATATTAAGAGGAATAGATAGAGTGCACAGCCAGCGCCTCTTCCCCAGGGCACCACTGTTCAGTACAAGAGGACATGGCTTTAATGTAAGGGGTGGGAAGTTCAAGGGGGACATTAGAGGAAACTTTCTTTACTCAGAGAGTGTTTGGTGCGTGGAATGTGCTGCCTGAGTCAGTGGTGGAGGCAGATACACAAGTGAAATTTAAGAGACAACCTGACAGGTATATGGGGTAATTTAACGTGGGGGGGTTGTTACATGGGTGGCAAGGTTTAAAAGTCAGCACAATATTATTGGCCGAAGGGCCTGACTGTGCTATACTATTCTGTGTTCTATATTCTATGTTTCTTCTTTGACTGACGGGAATGTCTGTTTAGCAAACTCATAGATTTCTCCAGGTGCACAGCCGAAGACCCGGACGGTATAAAGGTGTTCTGAAGAAAGCAAATGGTTATCCGTCCGCCAGCCACAGGTCAAGGAGTGTATCCTGAACTCTGACAGTCTCGAAACATGCCTCTAAAGACAGGTATTTAGGCTCTCAGTGTCATGGTCCTGTCCGTGAAATCAGCATTCAGGTTCACGGTCCGGTCCCGTTCCTTTTTCCAGGTTTTCCGGGTTTCCCTAGTTTCTGTTGAGGCAGCTTATTCGCGTTTGTGCTGGTCTCATAAATAGCTTCAGGATTCAGCCTCTGGCTGCTAGATTGCTCCTGTCCACACCCCCTGTCTGTATCCCTTCCCTTCAACTTCCACCTGGAGACCTGCCTTGCCTCGCCTCGACTCTGCCTCTAGCCTTTCCTTGTCTTGCCTGTGTCTGGAGCCTCGCCCTGTTTTCAACTGTCTGTCTATGTCCACGCCTTCGCTAGGTAGGTTCTGCCGATTTGCCGCTACCTAGCGTTGGGAACTATGGCGTCGTGTTCAGCGTTCTGCGTAATAAGTCCCGGCCTTGCGTCCCGTACCCAAGGAGGGGTCCAGGCTCTGTGTTTTGTGTAATGATTCCCGGCCTTGCGTCCCGTACCCAAGGAGGGGACCTGCTCTGTGTTCTGTGTTATGAGTCCCGGCCCTACGTCCTGAACTAAGGAGGGGTCCCGGCTCGGTGTTCCATGTTCCTGTCTCTTCCTCGACTAAAGCTCTAGGTTCTTGTCATGTCCATGTGCCTCGCTCAACACAGGAGTACCTTGCCCAGCCCGGTGCTGGGACTCCCTCGTCTTTGCTGGGATTCCCTTGTCCAGGAGTCTCACGTCCAGTCCTGTTGTCTCTCCCTCGACCAAGGTTCTGGGTTCTCATCACGTCATGTGCCTTGCTCAGCACAAGAGTACATTGCCCAGCCCTGTGCTAGGATTCTCTCATCCTGTGCTAAGGTTCCCTTGTCCCGTCCAATAGTATCTGGTCCCGTCCTGTGCCTCCCCTCGTCGTGTAGCCTCGGCTTGCCCTCGCCTTGTTCTGGAGTCCTAGCCCGAGGCAAGACCCAGGTTCTGGGTCCTTGTCCAGTCTCTGTTCAGTGTCTGTGTCTTGCTTTTGGGCCTACTCCCAATGCCCCCCTTATGACTCTCAGAGTGAAATAAAGACTTTGAAATGTCCGTTCCATCGCTTACTTTTCAGATGCTTGGGCACTTCAGATAAACCCCGCTCAGTGTCCATGTAGGCGAACTGGGCGTCACCTGTTCAAACAGATTAATCTGCATGAGGTCTGTACTGTGTAATACTGTAAATTCAGTAGGATTTACATCTGCAACACACAGTGTATTGTTGACCCTACCACGTTCCCGTATTTCATTCAGTATTGTGCTCAGCTTCGGTAAATGGTGATGTAGTTTCACAAAGGATTCCCACATCACCCTCTTGGCTCCCGAGCCCTTCTCCATCACCAGATCCAGGAGGAGTTTGGAAGCGCCCGCTCGGTTTCCCTTCTCCGCCAGCTCAGTCACGCTCTGTAATGAACAATGGGAAATATGCTGAGTAGCGGAGGGGTGGATACAAATCTACCCTGAACATGGACTGACCACATTCTACTCACTACAGATCTCTCACAACCATTGAAGTGTTCATAGCAGGGTAAAGATTTTAAAAGATGCGAGCGGGGTCAGTCAGGAGTTCCTGCACGCCACAGATGGCGGGGTAATTATCCACTTGACGAGTTTTAAGCGGAGCACACATAGCGTGAGTGAACCAGAAATGGAGTGGGGATTTGAGGTTCTGTGTCAGAGAGGGTTCAGTGCGGGAGGCGGAGGCTTTAGGTAGATATTGGGTAATACTTTACCTCTTTTTCATGATTAGAACAGTGGGAATGCCAGGCAGAATAGTGGAATGCCCTTCCTACAGGGTGCAGCAAGACAGGGGTAGCCTGACAACTGCCCCTTCAGGCATTTCGTCCAGCTGCAGCTTCTTACAGACTGAGCTGAGGAATTGGAGCTGGAACTGGATGACCCCACGATCACTCGGAACGCTAAGGGGTTGACTGACAAACTGTACAGGGACGGAGATATACCCAAGGCGCAGTCCGTAGGTAATTGTGTAACTGTCAGGAGGGGGGAAGGGGATAGGCAACCACTATCGAAAACCCCTCTGTAACAGGAAAATATCTTTGTGCTTCGGGGTATTGCCCAGCAGAGGAAAGCCACTGCGTTTATGCTTCTGGCACAGAGTTTGGTTTTGCGACTCAGAAGGGATGAGAAGTGGTGAGCTGCACTGACAGGGGGCGTTCAATGGTCAGGAGAACAGACTGGAGATTCTATTTACGAGAACAAGACTGTTGAATGGTGTCTTGCCAATGTCAGGGATATCTTCCGTCGAGTCTAACACATTCTTAGGGGCAGGATGAGTTGCCAGCGGTCGTGGTCCACGTTGGCACCAAAGACAAGAGTAGGAAATGTGATGAGGTCCTGCAAAGTGAGCTTATGTCATTAGATGCTAAGCTGAAGGGCAGGAACTCCAGGGTTGTGTTCTCAGGATTGCACGTGCGCGCGAGGTCTGAAGTAGCACGGTAATACAGTCTGACGTGTGGCTGATCAGATGTTGCATTATGGAGGGCTTCAGGTGAGTGGCTGTGTAGGAATAATGTTGTTAAGCCATTTTCCAGAGTCAGGACACTAAAGGGTGAACATGGTGAAACTAATGTTCCGATTTGTGTATTATCTCAATGCAAAGATTATTGTAGGAAAGGCAGATGAGCTTAGAGCGTGGATCAGCACATTGAATTACAACATTGTAACCATTCATTTGATTTGGTAGGAAGAGGTGCAGGTCTGGCTGTTCAGCATTCCAGCTTTCCTTTGCGTTAGACATGATTCAATAGAGCGGGAGGAATTAAAGAAGGAATTGAAATATTTTTTGCTGGCTACAGAAAGAGTTTACAAGCTGTGATACTTGCCAAAGGGTAAGTACAGACCATGCAGGGTGCCCAAAATTTGGCATGGTACTGTATCTATACAGGATATACACAGAGTATTTAGAGTGAGGGAAAAATGCAGTTAAATCATGGACGCTATATAAATTACAGATGAGGAGGTGTTTGCTGTCTTGAGGCAGATTAGGGTGGAAAAATCCCCAGGGTTTCCTTCGCATCTTGTCTGAGACTAGTGCAGAGACTGCAGGAGCTCCAGCAAAGAAATTTAAAACGTCCGATGCGGAAGTGTTGAGGGATAGATAATGTTCTGCTGTTTGAGAAGGCTGCAGGAATAAGCCAGAGAATTTCAGGTCGGTGAGCCTGACACCAGTGGTGGTAAAGTTATTGGCAGGTATTCTAAGAGACTCGATATAAGTATTTGGATGGACAAGGATTGATTAGGAATTGTCATTATTGATATGCACCTGGTAGATCCTGTCTAACCAATCTTGTCGATTCTCGGGTCAGTTACCAAGAAAGTAACGAAAACACGTCAGTGGATGTTGTCTACATGAACTGCAGCAAGACCTTTAGCAAGTCCATCATAGGAGCCTGGTCAGTACGATTAAGTCGCTTGGCATTCATGACATGGCAACAAGTTAGTTTAGACATTGGGTTTGTGAGAGAAGCTCAGACAGGTTGTGGAGGTTTTCTTCTCTGACTGGAGGCTTATGAGTAAGTGGTGTGCTTCCGGGAACTGTGCTGAGTCTGTTGTCTGTAATATATGACATATATCAAAACTCTGGATGATAGAGCGGTAAAATCCGTGGATGACACCAAAATAGGGACAGCGAAGGTTATCAAAGCTTCCAGAGGGACTTGGAACAGCTGGAAAGGGGTGGATTAAAATTGTCAGAAAGAATTTAATGAGGACAAGTGTGAGCTGTTGCATTTTTGAGGACAGACCACGATACCACTAAGACAATCTTTGGTCGGGCATTGAGCAGTGCGGTAAAACCACGGTATCAGGGAGTAGAGATCCAAAATTTCTTGAAACTGTTGTCAAAATTAGATGGCGTTGTAAAACTTTAAGGGCATGGGTCTTCATAAATCAAAGTTTCGAATACAGAAATTGGAATAGAGGCAGATTTATTAGAGTTGTTGGGGGGGGGGTGGGGGTTTAAACTAATTTGGCGGGGAGTTGGGAACCAGAGTGTTAGGGTTGAGGACGGGGAAAACATAGATGATAGAAAGGATATGGCAGGAGATAAGGACAATAGCAGCCAGTGCATGAGTTACAGAGTAATAGACGCGTGGTGCTGTTAGAACAGGGAGCAGCAAATGCTGGACTGAAAGTGTTATACTTGAATGCACGCAACAAAAACATAAAATGGACGATCTTAAAAGTCAGCTAATGATTTGCAAATATGACATAGTGGCCATCTCTGAAACTTGGCTAAAGAATAGTTGCAATTTGGAGCTGAAAGTCCAAGGATATATGGTATATCAGAACGATTGGATAGTAGGTAGAGGGGGTAGTGTGGTCCTGTATACATGAAATAATATTAAATCATTAGACTGTGTTGAGATAGGAGTTGAAAGTGTAGAAACTCAATGGGCTGAGTTAAGACATAGCAAGGGTAAAAGGACCATAATGGCAGTTGTATAGAGGCCTCCAAACAGCAGCCGGGATGTGGATTACAAATTACAGCAGAAGATAGAAAAGTCGTGTCAAAAGGGCAACGTCATGATAATCGCTGGCGATTTTAAATGACAGTGTATTCTAAATGCCAGACCACTACTGGACATCAAAAGTGGGAATTTGTAGATTGTCTGAGACATGGCTTTTTTAGAACTGCTTGCTGTTGAGTCCACTTGGGGATCGGCTGTGCTGGATTGGGGGTTGTGCAATGATCGGGACGTGAAAAGAGAGCTTAAGGTTCAGGAACATTTAGGATTCAGCTGTCAGAATATGTTCGAGTTCACTTTGAAATTTGAGAAGGAGAATTTAAATTCTAATCTGTCGGTATTTCAGTGGAATAAATGAAATTACAGTGGCATGAAAGGGGAACTGGTCAAAATTGACTGGAAAGAAACACTAGCTGGAAGGACAGCAGAGCAGCAGTGGCTGGGGGTTACGCGAAAATAAGGAGGGAAAGACAAGACAGCTATAATCCAAACAAGAAGAATTTTTCGAATGGAATAAGGAGTCTACCGTGGCTGGCAAGTGAAGTCAGAGTCAAAGTGAAAGCAAAAGAGAGAGCATACAAGGAAGCCATAGCACGTGGGAAGACAGAGGAATCGGAAGCTTTTAAAAGCTTGCAGAAGAAAACTAAGAAGATCATTTGGCAGGAAAAGATGAATTATGAAAGGAAGTTGTCGACTAATGTCAAAGAAGATACTAAAAGATTTTTTTAAGTATGTAACGTGTAAAGAGAGATAAGGGGAGATATGGAACCAATAGAAAATGACGTTTTTAATATTGTATTGAGACACGCAGAGATGACAGAGGAACCGAATGTGTATTTTGCATCAGTCTTCACAGTGGAAGATGTCTGCAGTATAGCCGACATTGAAGAGTGTCAGGGAAGTGAAGAATGTGCAGCTTAAATTACGACTGAGAATGTGCTCAGGAAGCTTAATGTTCTGAGGGTGGATAAATCTCTAGTACCTGATGGAATGCACCCTCAGGTTCAGAAGGAAGTTGTTGGAGACATTGTGGAGGTATTAACAATGATGAATAGTCGATAGATTCTGGCATTGTCCACGATGACAGGAAAATTGCAAATGTTACTGCTCTATTTAAGAAGGGTGGGAGACAGCAGAAACGAAACTATAGACCTGTTAGCCTGACATCAGTGGTTGGGAAGATGTTGTAATCGATTGTTAGGGATGAGAATACGGAGTAGCTGGAGGGACAGAAAAAGTTAGGTCAGTGAGGACTAGATGGGCCAAAGAGCCTGTTGCTGTACTGTAGAGTTCAATATCTACGACTAGGTCGAAGTATGAGAGGGTCATTGTTGATTTTCCCTGGCGTAATTGCTGGTGAACCACAGAAGGTTCACATCTCACTGCCAGGCTCCATGAGGGGTCCAGTGTCAGCAGACAGCTGGGAATTGGCAGTGAGGAGCAGACAGCAAAATCTGACCTTTTGTGCACGTGTGGTAATGTTGAGAAAGAAGTTTGGATTGAAATTGTCGGCTGTCTCCTGTGGAATGTCGAGTTTGGTATGGTCTGGCTGGCAATAGGTGAATGCACTCCAGTATCAGAAGGACGACTGGAAAACTGTTTATTTGTAATTCTGCAATAGCTTTAGATGCTTGGAATATTTCCAGTGATACTGATTTTGCACTTTTCAATGTTAGTAGTACATGTGGTGGTAGTTACAAACTCATTGTGGAACAGTCACAAGGGTCAGAACGGAACGGAACCATGAGGCATGTTGGGATATTAACCAACAAAACGGTTCAGCAGTTTAACAGAGACGATATTCAGCTCTGCCTGGTGAATTGATGATGGGGTTTAAGGTAGACTCGAGAAATGAGCTGTGAAACTATTCACTATATATTTGATTTGTGGGACACCCGGGGGTTTTCAAGAGAATACAGGCTAATGAATGGCCCTTAAGGTCGAGCATTGGGAGCATGATGTGATGTCAGACAGAGAGGTGTAAAGTAGTTCTCTGTCCGTCAAGTGTCACACACTAGAGTCACCTGTCAATCCTAACCTGTCCAAAATTGAATGTGTTCAGAAAACTGGTCAGAGGCTTGTATTGGTGAATAAAGGCTCAGTATATCCGCAAACGAAAACTCTTTTCTTGATGTTGACCACAAACATTGAAGGATTTTCATAGCCCAGAGGTGCAGTTACACGGGTTCTGTCGGTCTATGATAAATTCAGTAGAATCTACACTCAGTGTACTTCCCTCTCACTTACGTGATACTCTGGCCCGGTGAAGTGATGATCATGTGTTAACATGAAGCCGACTCCCTCCACACCCTCCTCAATCGCCTGCTCCAGTCGCCCCTTGTAGAATCTCGTCAACCGGAACAGTTGGTGATCCTCACAATTTGACAGGAAGGCGGAGATGGCGGAGTTCAGATCTGTAGTCAGTCAAAGAACATAAAATAGTAGATGTACCATGCGCAATGAGACACGATGCCAAATTAAACCAATCCCATCTTCAGGAACATGGTCAATATCCCTCCGTTCCTGGCCTACGCATGAGTTCAAACGCTTCTTAGATGCTGCCGAGTGTCCGTTTCCAGTCCCTCCCTCGGCAGCACATTCCAGAAACTGATCTATCTCTGAAGACAACATGTTTCCTAGATCCCTTTTGACCTTTCCCTTCTAACCTTAAGCCTATTCGCTCTGGTATTTAACATTTGCCACGAGTTACAGATTATTTACCTTAGCTATGACTATCATGAATTCATACATTTCTCTGAGAAAAGGTCTGTGTCCACAGGTCCAGAGAAAGCAACCCAAGGTTGTTCGACCTCTCTCGGAAGCCAATATTTTGTATTCATTGCGAAACACATTTGCACCCTCTCCAGAACCTCCACATCATTCACGTGATGTGTTTATCAGATCAGTGCACAATACTGATTTTTTTTCTTAACCAACGTTCATCCAGCTACAACACAATTTTCAAAAATACATGCTCACACCACCACTTGTCGTTGCACGCTGCCGACTGTGTTGCCAATTCCAGGAAGCTATGCACATCCATCACATGACCCGTCCGTACATCAATCTTCCTAACGGTCCCAGCATACACTGTGCACATTGCTCGCGAACTTCACCTCCCAACGTTCAACTCCTCATATTTGCCCTAATTAATTGTACCTGGTGACTGTCTGTTCATATTTATAATTGGATGTTGAATATTTCTACAACAGTCTCAAATATACACGACACCGCCAACTTCTGTAAATCGACGAATCAGTCCACCCATGTGATTATGTAATCGTTTTGAGTAATGCATAGTTAATTATTAATGTATTTACATCACACACGACACATGGCGAAGCAGTGACCCTTGCGGACACGGCTAGTCACATACCTTCACCCAGAGGAATGCTCCTCCAGTCCTGACTCTACTTTATGTCAGCAAGACATCTTTGAAATCAATGTACAAAGTCTCTGCTTAACATTCCTCCAGCGGAAATGTCGATTGTTGATTTCCCTCTAGAGATGCTCCCTGACCTGCTGTCCGTCCAGTATTGTGTGCGTTGCCTTCTCTACTTACCCTCTTGTCTCAATTTTATCTCATTAACTATATATTGGTAGCGCACTCAGATTCCCTGTTTAAAATTTCTCCTGCTCGCTGTCTCCTGCACAGCCACAGAAAATAGACTGTGGGAAACACCCCGCACCTCCACTGTCAGACAACCCAAAAATCCGGGGAGAATTCACCATTTCCTTTCTAAACGAGAAAACAACATCTGTTTCTCTCACTGGCTGTCGGAGGCGTTTCGCACATCAGGGCGTACCTAATACTGACAGAAATTCCATCTGCTCCCTGGACCGTTACATTGCGCGCTGTTGTACTCCTGTCTGAGTTACCCACACCCACCTTATTCAAGAGCTCCTTCTCCTTTCAGTCAGGTGAAGATTAGCCTGGAGTTAATCGACTATTTCCGTTGTTAGGTCCCTGCGCTGGACCTGATGAATTGTTCCATTGCTCAAGGCGCTTTACCAGTGCGATCAATGACCCCGTTTGTTATCACTTTTTGTGCCCCTTTAGCGCCCACGTTTATTACTGTGAATTATTGATGATTTGACTAGACGTGAACCATGATGACAGAGTTTTAATGAGAAAGAGCCCAGTGAGCATACCTGTGTCCATTCTGACTCTGACTGACGTTGGTCGCTTGTCGTCGGCTTGTCCGCCTTCCGGGTGGAAGAAAGCACCACCTGCTGGCGATTATCTGAGTTACACAAATAAAACAGAGAGAGTCAGTTACTCTGCCCTTCATAATTTAAAACACTTCTGTAAGGTCGCTGCTCAGTTTCCTACATTCCATGGAGTAAAGACTCAGATTAGCATCCTCCCCAGCACTGAGGCCTTCTGGCCCTGACAACATACTCGCAAATCTGCCCTGCACTGCTTCCACTTTAATCAAGCCTTTTCAAACGGATTGGCTGGAACTATAATTTGTACTGCAAAGACAGTCTCACCAACGACTTATACAACGGACCTATAGTGGTTAACGCAACTCTTTACAGTTGGAACTACCCGGTTTCAATTTCTGAAAGTTTATGAGAGTTTGCATGTTCTCACCGTGATCGTTTGGTTTTCCTCCGGGTGATCCAGTTTCACCCCAGTCTTAAGACGTGCAGGTGGACAGCTTGTAAATTATCCTGTGACAAGACTAGGGTTAAATCAGGGGACTTACTGGGCTCATGTTATCTCAAAGAGAATAGTGTCCCAACTCCTGCACTCAGTACCCTGACTGTTGAAGGACAGCGTGGCAAACACCGCTTCACAGCCCCGTGTCGCCGCAGTGAGTGAACTCATCAGTCCCTCTGGTCTCTGACAATCTCAGAGCAGGAGCTCCCAACTCCGGCACTCAGTACCCTGACTGCTGAAGGACAGCGTGGCAAACACCCCTTCACAGCCCCGTGTCGCCGCAGTGAGTGAACTCATCAGTCCCTCTGGTCTCTGACACTCTCAGACCAGGAGCTCCCAACTCCGGCACTCAGTACCCTGACTGCTGAAGGACAGCGTGGCAAACACCCCTTCACAGCCCCGTGTCGCCGCATCGAGTGAACTCATCAGTCCCTCTGGTCTCTGACAATCTCAGACCAGGAGCTCCCAACTCCTGCACTCAGTACCCTGACTGCTTAAGGACAGCGTGGCAAACAACCCTTCACAGCCCCATGTGGCCGCATCGAGTGAGCTCATCAGTCCCTCTGGTCTCTGACAATCTCAGACCAGGAGCTCCCAACTCCTGCACTCAGTACCCTGACTGCTGAAGGACAGCGTGGCAAACACCCCTTCACAGCCCCGTGTCGCCGCAGTGAGTGAACTCATCAGTCCCTCTGGTCTCTGACAATCTCAGACCAGGAGCTCCCAACTCCTGCACTCAGTACCCTGACTGATGAAGGACAGCGTGGCAAACACCCCTTCACAGCCCCGTGTCGCCGCATCGAGTGAGCTCATCAGTCCCTCTGGTCTCTGACAATCTCAGACCAGGAGCTCCCAACTCCTGCACTCAGTACCCTGACTGCTGAAGGACAGCGTGGCAAACACCCCTTCACAGCCCCGGATCGCCGCATCGAGGGAACTCATCAGTCCATCTGGTCTCAGACACTCTCAGACCAGGAGCTCCCAACTCCTGCACTCAGTACCCTGAGTGCTTAAGGACAGCGTGGCAAACAACCCTTCACAGCCCCGTGTCGCCGCAGTGAGTGAACTCATCAGTCCCTCTGGTCTCTGACAATCTCAGACCAGGAGCTCCCAACTCCTGCACTCAGTACCCTGACTGATGAAGGACAGCGTGGCAAACACCCCTTCACAGCCCCGTATCGCCGCATCGAGTGAGCTCATCAGTCCCTCTGGTCTCTGACAATCTCAGACCAGGAGCTCCCAACTCCTGCACTCAGTACCCTGACTGCTGAAGGACAGCGTGGCAAACACCCCTTCACAGCCATGGATCGCCGCATCGAGGGAACTCATCAGTCCCTCTGGTCTCAGACACTCTCAGACCAGGAGCTCCCAACTCCTGCACTCAGTACCCTGAGTGCTGAAGGACAGCGTGGCAAACACCCCTTCACAGCCCCGTGTCGCCGCATCGAGGGAACTCATCAGTCCCTCTGGTCTCTGACACTCTCAGACCAGGAGCTCCCAACTCCTGCACTCAGTACCCTGACTGCTGAAGGTCAGCGTGGCAAACACCCCTTCACAGCCCCGTGTCGCCGCATTGAGTGAACTCATCAGTCCCTCTGGTCTCTGACAATCTCAGACCAGGAGCTCCCAACTCCTGCACTCAGTACCCTGACTGCTGAAGGACAGCGTGGCAAACACCCCTTCACAGCCCCGTGTCGCCGCAGTGAGTGAACTCATCAGTCCCTCTGGTCTCTGACAATATCAGAACAGGAGCTCCCAACTCCTGCACTCAGTACCCTGACTGCTGAAGGACAGCGTGGCAAACACCCCTTCACAGCCCCGTGTCGCCGCATTGAGTGAACTCATCAGTCCCTCTGGTCTCTGACAATCTCAGACCAGGAGCTCCCAACTCCTGCACTCAGTACCCTGACTGCTGAAGGACAGCGTGGTAAAAACCCCTTCACAGCCCGTGTCGCCGCAGTGAGTGAACTCATCAGTCCCTCTGGTCCTTGACAATCTCAGACCAGGAGCTCCCAACTCCTGCACTCAGTACCCTGACTGCTGAAGGACAGCGTGGCAAACACCCCTTCACAGCCCCGTGTCGCCGCAGTGAGTGAACTCATCAGTCCCTCTGTTCTCTGACAATCTCAGACCAGGAGCTCCCAACTCCTGCACTCAGTACCCTGACTGCTGAAGGACAGCGTGGCAAACACCCCTTCACAGCCCCGTGTCGCCGCATTGAGTGAACTCATCAGTCCCTCTGGTCTCTGACAATCTCAGACCAGGAGCTCCCAACTCCTGCACTCAGTACCCTGACTGCTGAAGGACAGCGTGGCAAACACCCCTTCACAACCCCGTGTCGCCGCATTGAATGAACTCATCAGTCCCTCTGGTCTCTGACAATCTCAGACCAGGAGCTCCCAATTCCTGCACTCAGTACCCTGAGTGCTGAAGGACAGCGTGGCAAACAACCCTTCACAGCCCCGTGTCGCCGCATCCAGTGAACTCATCAGTCCCTCTGGTCTCTGACAATCTACGACCAGGAGCACCCAACTCCTGCACTCAGTACCCTGACTGCTGAAGGACAGCGTGGTAAACACCCCTTCACGGCCCCGTGTCGCGCATCGAGTGAACCCATCAGTCCCTCTGGTCTCTGACAATCTCAGACCAGGAGCTCCCAACTCCTGCACTCAGTACCCTGACTGTTGATGGACAGCGTGGCAAAGACCCCTTCACAGCCCCGTGTCGCCGCATTGAGTGAACTCATCAGTCCCTCTGGTCTCTGACAATCTCAGACCAGGAGCTCCCAACTCCTGCACTCAGTACCCTGACTGTTGAAGGACAGCGTGGCAAACACCCCTTCACAGCCCCGTGTCGCCGCATCGAGTGAACTCATCAGTCCCTCTGGTCTCTGACAATCTCAGACCAGGAGCTCCCAACTCCTGCACTCAGTACCCTGACTGCTGAAGGACAGCGTGGCAAACACCCCTTCAAAAGCCCCGTGTCGCCGCAGTGAGTGAACTCATCAGTCCCTCTGGTCTCTGACAATCTCAGACCAGGAGCTCCCAACTCCTGCACTCAGTACCCTGACTGCTGAAGGACAGCGAGTCAAACACCCCTTCACAGCCCCGTGTCGCCGCATTGAGTGAACTCATCGGTCCCTCTGGTCTCTGACAATCTCAGACCAGGAGCTCCCAACTCCTGCACTCAGTACCCTGACTGCTGAAGGACAGCGTGGCAAACACCTCTTCACAGCCCGTGTCGCCGCAGTGAGTGAACTCATCAGTCCCTCTGGTCCCTGACAATCTCAGACCAGGAGCTCCCAACTCCTGCACTCAGTACCCTGACTGCTGAAGGACAGCGTGGCAAACACCCCTTCACAGCCCCGTGTCGCCGCATTGAGTGAACTCATCAGTCCCTCTGGTCTCTGACAATCTCAGACCAGGAGCTCCCAACTCCTGCACTCAGTACCCTGACTGCTGAAGGACAGCGTGGTAAAAACCCCTTCACAGCCCGTGTCGCCGCAGTGAGTGAACTCATCAGTCCCTCTGGTCCTTGACAATCTCAGACCAGGAGCTCCCAACTCCTGCACTCAGTACCCTGACTGCTGAAGGACAGCGTGGCAAACACCCCTTCACAGCCCCGTGTCGCCGCAGTGAGTGAACTCATCAGTCCCTCTGTTCTCTGACAATCTCAGACCAGGAGCTCCCAACTCCTGCACTCAGTACCCTGACTGCTGAAGGACAGCGTGGCAAACACCCCTTCACAGCCCCGTGTCGCCGCATTGAGTGAACTCATCAGTCCCTCTGGTCTCTGACAATCTCAGACCAGGAGCTCCCAACTCCTGCACTCAGTACCCTGACTGCTGAAGGACAGCGTGGCAAACACCCCTTCACAACCCCGTGTCGCCGCATTGAATGAACTCATCAGTCCCTCTGGTCTCTGACAATCTCAGACCAGGAGCTCCCAATTCCTGCATTCAGTACCCTGAGTGCTGATGGACAGCGTGGCAAACAACCCTTCACAGCCCCGTGTCGCCGCATCCAGTGAACTCAACAGTCCCTCTGGTCTCTGACAATCTACGACCAGGAGCACCCAACTCCTGCACTCAGTACCCTGACTGCTGAAGGACAGCGTGGTAAACACCCCTTCACGGCCCCGTGTCGCGCATCGAGTGAACCCATCAGTCCCTCTGGTCTCTGACAATCTCAGACCAGGAGCTCCCAACTCCTGCACTCAGTACCCTGACTGTTGATGGACAGCGTGGCAAAGACCCCTTCACAGCCCCGTGTCGCCGCATTGAGTGAACTCATCAGTCCCTCTGGTCTCTGACAATCTCAGACCAGGAGCTCCCAACTCCTGCACTCAGTACCCTGACTGTTGAAGGACAGCGTGGCAAACACCCCTTCACAGCCCCGTGTCGCCGCATCGAGTGAACTCATCAGTCCCTCTGGTCTCTGACAATCTCAGACCAGGAGCTCCCAACTCCTGCACTCAGTACCCTGACTGCTGAAGGACAGCGTGGCAAACACCCCTTCAAAAGCCCCGTGTCGCCGCAGTGAGTGCACTCTTCAGTCCCTCTGGTCTCTGACAATCTCAGACCAGGAGCTCCCAACTCCTGCACTCAGTACCCTGACTGCTGAAGGACAGCGAGTCAAACACCCCTTCACAGCCCCGTGTCGCCGCATTGAGTGAACTCATCGGTCCCTCTGGTCTCTGACAATCTCAGACCAGGAGCTCCCAACTCCTGCACTCAGTACCCTGACTGCTGAAGGACAGCGTGGCAAACACCTCTTCACAGCCCGTGTCGCCGCAGTGAGTGAACTCATCAGTCCCTCTCGTCCCTGACAATCTCAGACCAGGAGCTCCCAACTCCTGCACTCAGTACCCTGACTGCTGAAAGACAGCGTGGCAAACACCCCTTCACAGCCCCGTGTCGCCGCATCGAAGGAACTCATCTGTCCCTCTGGTCTCTGACAATCTCAGACCAGGAGCTCCCAACTCCGGCACTCAGTACCCTGACTGCTGAAGGACAGCGTGGCAAACACCCCTTCACAGCCCCGTGTCGCCGCATCGAGTGAGGTCATCAGTCCCTCTGGTCTCTGACAATCTCAGATCAGGAGCTCCCAACTCCTGCACTCAGTACCCTGACTGCTGGAGGACAGCGTGGCAAACACCCCTTCACAGCCCCCTGTCGCCACAGTGAGTGAGCTCATCAGTCCCTCTGGTCTCTAACAATCTCAGACCAGGAGCTCCCAACTCCTGCACTCAGTACCCTGACTGCTGAAGGACAGCGTGGCAAACACCCCTTCACAGCCCCGTGTCGCCGCATTGATTGAACTCATCAGTCCCTCTGGTCTCTGACAATCTCAGACCAGGAGCTCCCAACTCCTGCACTCAGTACCCTGACTGTTGAAGGACAGCGTGGTTAACTCCACTTCACAGCCCCGTGTCGCCGCATCGAGTGAACTCATCAGTCCCTCTGGTCTCAGACACTCTCAGACCAGGAGCTCCCAACTCCTGCACTCAGTACCCTGAGTGCTGAAGGACAGCGTGGCAAACACCCCTTCACAGCCCCGTGTCGCCGCATCGAGGGAACTCATCAGTCCCACTGGTCTCTGACACTCTCAGAACAGGAGCTCCCAACTCCTGCACTCAGTACCCTGACTGCTGAAGGTCAGCGTGGCAAACACCCCTTCACAGCCCCGTGTCGCCGCATTGAATGAACTCATCAGTCCCACTGGTCTCTGACAATCTCAGACCAGGAGCTCCCAACTCCTGCACTCAGTACCCTGACTGCTGTAGGACAGCGTGGCAAACACCCCTTCACAGCCCCGTGTCGCCGCATCGAGTGAGCTCATCAGTCCCTCTGGTCTCTGACAATCTCAGACCAGGAGCTCCCAACTCCTGCACTCAGTACCCTGACTGCTGAAGGACAGCGTGGCCAACACTACTTCACGGCCCCGTGTCGCCGCATCGAGTGAACTCATCAGTCCCTCTGGTCTCTGACAATCTCAGACCAGGAGCTCCCAACTCCTGCACTCAGTACCCTGACTGCTGAAGGACAGCGTGGCAAACACCCCTTCACAGCCCCGTGTCGCCGCAGTGAGTGAACTCATCAGTCCCTCTGGTCTCTGACAATCTCAGACCAGGAGCTCCCAACTCCTGCACTCAGTACCCTGACTGCTGAAGGACAGCGTGGCAAACACCCCTTCACAGCCCCGTGTCGCCGCAGTGAGTGAACTCATCAGTCCCTCTGGTCTCTGACAATCTCAGACCAGGAGCTCCCAACTCCTGCACTCAGTACCCTGACTGCTGAAGGACAGCGTGGCAAACACCCCTTCACAGCCCCGTGTCGCCGCAGTGAGTGAACTCATCAGTCCCTCTGGTCTCTGACAATATCAGAACAGGAGCTCCCAACTCCTGCACTCAGTACCCTGACTGCTGAAGGACAGCGTGGCAAACAACCCTTCACAGCCCCGTGTCGCCGCATTGAGTGAACTCATCAGTCCCTCTGGTCTCTGACAATCTCAGACCAGGAGCTCCCAACTCCTGCACTCAGTACCTTGACTGCTGAAGGACAGCGTGGTAAAAACCCCTTCATAGCCCGTGTCGCCGCAGTGAGTGAACTCATCAGTCCCTCTGGTCCCTGACAATCTCAGACCAGGAGCTCCCAACTCCTGCACTCAGTACCCTGACTGCTGAAGGACAGCGTGGCAAACACCCCTTCACAGACCCGTGTCGCCGCAGTGAGTGAACTCATCAGTCCCTCTGTTCTCTGACAATCTCAGACCAGGAGCTCCAAACTCCTGCACTCAGTACCCTGACTGCTGAAGGACAGCGTGGCAAACACCCCTTCTCAGCCCCGTGTCGCCGCATTGAGTGAACTCATCAGTCCCTCTGGTCTCTGACAATCTCAGACCAGGAGCTCCCAACTCCTGCACTCAGTACCCTGACTGCTGAAGGACAGCGTGGCAAACACCCCTTCACAGCCCCGTGTCGCCGCATTGAATGAACTCATCAGTCCCTCTGGTCTCTGACAATCTCAGACCAGGAGCTCCCAACTCCTGCACTCAGAACCCTGAGTGCTGAAGGACAGCGTCGCAAACAACCCTTCACAGCCCCGTGTCGCCGCATCGAGTGAACTCATCAGTCCCTCTGGTCTCTGACAATCTACGACCAGGAGCCCCCAACTCCTGCACTCAGTACCCTGACTGCTGAAGGACAGCGTGGCAAACACCCCTTCACAGCCCCGTGTCGCCGCATCGAGTGAACTCATCAGTCCCTCTGGTCCCTGACAATCTCAGACCAGGAGCTCCCAACTCCTGCACTCAGTACCCTGACTGCTGAAGGACAGCGTGGTAAACACCCCTTCACGGCCCCGTGTCGCCGCATCGAGTGAACCCTTCAGTCCCTCTGGTCTCTGACAATCTCAGACCAGGAGCTCCCAACTCCTGCACTCAGTACCCTGACTGTTGAAAGACAGCGTGGCAAACACCCCTTCACAGCCCCGTGTCGCCGCATCGAGTGAACTCATCAGTCCCTCTGGTCTCTGACAATCTCAGACCAGGAGCTCCCAACTCCTGCACTCAGTACCCTGACTGCTGAAGGACAGCGTGGCAAACACCCCTTCACAGCCCCGTGTCGCCGCATTGAATGAACTCATCAGTCCCTCTGGTCTCTGACAATCTCAGACCAGGAGCTCCCAACTCCTGCACTCAGTACCCTGAGTGCTGAAGGACAGCGTCGCAAACAACCCTTCACAGCCCCGTGTCGCCGCATCGAGTGAACTCATCAGTCCCTCTGGTCTCTGACAATCTACGACCAGGAGCACCCAACTCCTGCACTCAGTACCCTGACTGCTGAAGGACAGCGTGGTAAACACCCCTTCACGGCCCCGTGTCGCCGCATCGAGTGAACCCTTCAGTCCCTCTGGTCTCTGACAATCTCAGACCAGGAGCTCCCAACTCCTGCACTCAGTACCCTGACTGTTGAAAGACAGCGTGGCAAACACCCCTTCACAGCCCCGTGTCGCCGCATCGAGTGAACTCATCAGTCCCTCTGGTCTCTGACAATCTCAGACCAGGAGCTCCCAACTCCTGCACTCAGTACCCTGACTGCTGAAGGACAGCGTGGCAAACACCCCTGCACAGCCCCGTGTCGCCGCAGTGAGTGAACTCATCAGTCCCTCTGGTCTCTGACAATCTCAGACCAGGAGCTCCCAACTCCTGCACTCAGTACCCTGACTGCTGAAGGACAGCGAGTCAAACACCCCTTCACAGCCCCGTGTCGCCGCATTGAGTGAACTCATCAGTCCCTCTGGTCTCTGACAATCTCAGACCAGGAGCTCCCAACTCCTGCACTCAGTACCCTGACTGTTGAAGGACAGCGTGGTAAACACCCCTTCACAGCCCCGTGTCGCCGCATCGAGTGAGCTCATCAGTCCCTCTGGTCTCTGACACTCTCAGACCAGGAGCTCCCAACTCCTGCACTCAGTACCCTGACTGCTGAAGGACAGCGTGGTAAACACCCCTTCACAGCCCCCTGTCGCCACAGTGAGTGAGCTCATCAGTCCCTCTGGTCTCTGACAATCTCAGACCAGGAGCTCCCAACTCCTGCACTCAGTACCCTGACTGCTGGAGAACAGCGTGGTAAACACCCCTTCACAGCCCCCTGTCGCCACAGTGAGTGAGCTCATCAGTCCCTCTGGTCTCTGACAATCTCAGACCAGGAGCTCCCAACTCCTGCACTCAGTACCCTGACTGCTGAAGGACAGCGTGGCAAACACCCCTGCACAGCCCCGTGTCGCCGCATTGAGTGAACTCATCAGTCCCTCTGGTCTCTGACAATCTCAGACCAGGAGCTCCCAACTCCTGCACTCAGTACCCTGACTGTTGAAGGACAGCGTGGTTAACTCCACTTCACAGCCCCGTGTCGCCGCATCGAGTGAACTCATCAGTCCCTCTGGTCGCTGACAATCTCAGACCAGGAGCTCCCAACTCCTGCACTCAGTACCCTGAGTGCTGAAGGACAGCGTGGCAAACACCCCTTCACAGCCCCGTGTCGCCGCATCGAGGGAACTCATCAGTCCCACTGGTCTCTGACACTCTCAGAACAGGAGCTCCCAACTCCTGCACTCAGTACCCTGACTGCTGAAGGTCAGCGTGGCAAACACCCCTTCACAGCCCCGTGTCGCCGCATTGAATGAACTCATCAGTCCCACTGGTCTCTGACAATCTCAGACCAGGAGCTCCCAACTCCTGCACTCAGTACCCTGACTGCTGAAGGACAGCGTGGCAAACACACCTTCACAGCCCCGTGTCGCCGCATCGAGTGAGCTCATCAGTCCCTCTGGTCTCTGACAATCTCAGACCAGGAGCTCCCAACTCCTGCACTCAGTACCCTGACTGCTGAAGGACAGCGTGGCAAACACCCCTTCACAGCCCCGTGTCGCCGCAGTGAGTGAACTCATCAGTCCCTCTGGTCTCTGACAATATCAGAACAGGAGCTCCCAACTCCTGCACTCAGTACCCTGACTGCTGAAGGACAGCGTGGCAAACACCCCTTCACAGCCCCGTGTCGCCGCATTGAGTGAACTCATCAGTCCCTCTGGTCTCTGACAATCTCAGACCAGGAGCTCCCAACTCCTGCACTCAGTACCTTGACTGCTGAAGGACAGCGTGGTAAAAACCCCTTCACAGCCCGTGTCGCCGCAGTGAGTGAACTCATCAGTCCCTCTGGTCCCTGACAATCTCAGACCAGGAGCTCCCAACTCCTGCACTCAGTACCCTGACTGCTGAAGGACAGCGTGGCAAACACCCCTTCACAGCCCCGTGTCGCCGCAGTGAGTGAACTCATCAGTCCCTCTGGTCTCTGACAATATCAGAACAGGAGCTCCCAACTCCTGCACTCAGTACCCTGACTGCTGAAGGACAGCGTGGCAAACACCCCTTCACAGCCCCGTGTCGCCGCATTGAGTGAACTCATCAGTCCCTCTGTTCTCTGACAATCTCAGACCAGGAGCTCCAAACTCCTGCACTCAGTACCCTGACTGCTGAAGGACAGCGTGGCAAACACCCCTTCTCAGCCCCGTGTCGCCGCATTGAGTGAACTCATCAGTCCCTCTGGTCTCTGACAATCTCAGACCAGGAGCTCCCAACTCCTGCACTCAGTACCCTGACTGCTGAAGGACAGCGTGGCAAACACCCCTTCACAGCCCCGTGTCGCCGCATTGAATGAACTCATCAGTCCCTCTGGTCTCTGACAATCTCAGACCAGGAGCTCCCAACTCCTGCACTCAGTACCCTGAGTGCTGAAGGACAGCGTCGCAAACAACCCTTCACAGCCCCGTGTCGCCGCATCGAGTGAACTCATCAGTCCCTCTGGTCTCTGACAATCTCAGACCAGGAGCTCCCAACTCCTGCACTCAGTACCCTGACTGCTGAAGGACAGCGTGGTAAACACCCCTTCACAGCCCCGTGTCGCCGCATTGAGTGAACTCATCAGTCCCTCTGGTCTCTGACAATCTCAGACCAGGAGCTCCCAACTCCTGCACTCAGTACCCTGACTGTTGAAGGACAGCGTGGCAAACACCCCTTCTCAGCCCCGTGTCGCCGCAGTGAGTGAACTCATCAGTCCCTCTGGTCTCTGACAATCTCAGACCAGGAGCTCCCAACTCCTGCACTCAGTACCCTGACTGCTGAAGGACAGCGTGGCAAACACCCCTTCACAGCCCCGTGTCGCCGCATCGAGTGAAATCATCAGTCCCTCTGGTCTCTGACAATCTCAGACCAGGAGCTCCCAACTCCTGCACTCAGTACCCTGACTGCTGAAGGACAGCGTGGCAAACACCCCTTCACAGCCCCGTGTCGCCGCATCGAGTGAAATCATCAGTCCCTCTGGTCTCTGACAATCTCAGACCAGGAGCTCCCAACTCCTGCATTCAGTACCCTGACTGTTGAAGGACAGCGTGGCAAACACCCCTTCACAGCCCCGTGTCGCCGCATTGAGTGAACTCATCAGTCCCTCTGGTCTCTGACAATCTCAGACCAGGAGCTCCCAACTCCTGCACTCAGTACCCTGACTGCTGAAGGACAGCGTGGCAAACAACCCTTCACAGCCCCGTGTCGCCGCATCGAGTGAACTCATCAGTCCCTCTGGTCTCTGACAATCTCAGACCAGGAGCTCCCAACTCATGCACTCAGTACCCTGACTGCTGAAGGACAGCGTGGTAAACACCCCTTCACAGCCCCGTGTCGCCGCATCGAGTGAACTCATCAGTCCCTCTGGTCTCTGACAATCTCAGACCAGGAGCTCCCAACTCCTGCATTCAGTACCCTGACTGTTGAAGGACAGCGTGGCAAACACCCCTTCACAGCCCCGTGTCGCCGCATTGAGTGAACTCATCAGTCCCTCTGGTCTCTGACAATCTCAGACCAGGAGCTCCCAACTCCTGCACTCAGTACCCTGACTGTTGAAGGACAGCGTGGTAAACTCCCCTTCACAGCCCCGTGTCGCCGCATCGAGTGAACTCATCAGTCCCTCTGGTCTCTGACAATCTCAGACCAGGAGCTCCCAACTCCTGCACTCAGTACCCTGACTGCTGAAGGACAGCGTGGCAAACACCCCTTCACAGCCCCGTGTCGCCGCATTGAGTGAACTCATCAGTCCCTCTGGTCTCTGACAATCTCAGACCAGGAGCTCCCAACTCCTGCACTCAGTACCCTGACTGCTGAAGGACAGCGTGGCAAACACCGCTTCACAGCCCGTGTCGCCGCAGTGAGTGAACTCATCAGTCCCTCTGGTCTCTGACAATCTCAGACCAGGAGCTCCCAACTCCTGCACTCAGTACCCTGACAGCTGAAGGACAGCGTGGCAAACACCCCTTCACAGCCCCGTGTCGCCGCATCGATTGAGCTCATCAGTCCCTCTGGTCTCTGACAATCTCAGACCAGGAGCTCCCAACTCCTGCATTCAGTACCCTGACTGCTGAAAGACAGCGTGGCAAACACCCCTTCACAGCCCCGTGTCGCCGCATCGAGTGAACTCATCAGTCCCTCTGGTCTCTGACAATCTCAGACCAGGAGCTCCCAACTCCTGCACTCAGTACTCTGACTGCTGAAGGACAGCGTGGCAAACACCCCTTCACAGCCCCGTGTCGCCGCATCGAGTGAGCTCATCAGTCCCTCTGGTCTCTGACAATCTCAGACCAGGAGCTCCCAACTCCTGCACTCTGTACCCTGACTGCTGAAGGACAGCGTGGTAAACACCCCTTCACGGCCCGTGTCGCCACATCGAGTGAACCCATCAGTCCCTCTGGCCTCTGACAATCTCAGACCAGGAGCTCCCAACTCCTGCACTCAGTACCCTGACTGCTGAAGGACAGCGTGGCAAAAACCCCTTCACAGCCCGTGTCGCCGCAGTGAGTGAACTCATCAGTCCCTCTGGTCCCTGACAATCTCAGACCAGGAGCTCCCAACTCCTGCACTCAGTACCCTGACTGCTGAAGGACAGCGTGGCAAACACCCCTTCACAGCCCCGTGTCGCCGCATTGAGTGAACCCATCAGTCCCTCTGTTCTCTGACAATCTCAGACCAGGAGCTCCCAACTCCTGCACTCAGTACCCTGACTGCTGAAGGACAGCGTGGCAAACACCCCTTCACAGCCCCGTGTCGCCGCATTGAGTGAACTCATCAGTCCCTCTGGTCTCTGACAATCTCAGACCAGGAGCTCCCAACTCCTGCACTCAGTACCCTGAGTGCTGAAGGCCAGCGTGGCAAACACCCCTTCACAGCCCCGTGTCGCCGCATCGAGTGAACTCATCAGTCCCTCTGGTCTCTGACAATCTACGACCAGGAGCACCCAACTCCTGCACTCAGTACCCTGACTGCTGAAGGACAGCGTGGTAAACACCCCTTCACGGCCCCGTGTCGCCGCATCGAGTGAACCCATCAGTCCCTCTGGTCTCTGACAATCTCAGACCAGGAGCTCCCAACTCCTGCACTCAGTACCCTGACTGTTGAAGGACAGCGTGGCAAACACCCCTTCACAGCCCCGTGTCGCCGCATTGAGTGAACTCATCAGTCCCTCTGGTCTCTGACAATCTCAGACCAGGAGCTCCCAACTCCTGCACTCAGTACCCTGACTGTTGAAGGACAGCGTGGCAAACACCCCTTCACAGCCCCGTGTCGCCGCATCGAGTGAACTCATCAGTCCCTCTGGTCTCTGACAATCTCAGACCAGGAGCTCCCAACTCCTGCACTCAGTACCCTGACTGCTGAAGGACAGCGTGGTAAACACCCCTTCACAGCCCCGTGTCGCCGCATCGAGTGTACTCATCAGTCCCTCTGGTCTCTGACAATCTCAGACCAGGAGCTCCCAACTCCTGCATTCAGTACCCTGACTGTTGAAGGACAGCGTGGCAAACACCCCTTCACAGCCCCGTGTCGCCGCATTGAGTGAACTCATCAGTCCCTCTGGTCTCTGACAATCTCAGACCAGGAGCTCCCAACTCCTGCACTCAGTACCCTGACTGCTGAAGGACAGCGTGGCAAACACCCCTTCACAGCCCCGTGTCGCCGCATCGAGTGAACTCATCAGTCCCTCTGGTCTCTGACAATCTCAGACCAGGAGCTCCCAACTCATGCACTCAGTACCCTGACTGCTGAAGGACAGCGTGGTAAACACCCCTTCACAGCCCCGTGTCGCCGCATCGAGTGAACTCATCAGTCCCTCTGGTCTCTGACAATCTCAGACCAGGAGCTCCCAACTCCTGCATTCAGTACCCTGACTGTTGAAGGACAGCGTGGCAAACACCCCTTCACAGCCCCGTGTCGCCGCATTGAGTGAACTCATCAGTCCCTCTGGTCTCTGACAATCTCAGACCAGGAGCTCCCAACTCCTGCACTCAGTACCCTGACTGTTGAAGGACAGCGTGGTAAACTCCCCTTCACAGCCCCGTGTCGCCGCATTGAGTGAACTCATCAGTCCCTCTGGTCTCTGACAATCTCAGACCAGGAGCTCCCAACTCCTGCACTCAGTACCCTGACTGCTGAAGGACAGCGTGGCAAACACCGCTTCACAGCCCGTGTCGCCGCAGTGAGTGAACTCATCAGTCCCTCTGGTCTCTGACAATCTCAGACCAGGAGCTCCCAACTCCTGCACTCAGTACCCTGACTGCTGAAGGACAGCGTGGCAAACACCCCTTCACAGCCCCGTGTCGCCGCATCGAGTGAACTCATCAGTCCCTCTGGTCTCTGAAATCTCAGACCAGGAGCTCCCAACTCCTGCACTCAGTACCCTGACTGCTGAAGGACAGCGTGGCAAACACCCCTTCACAGCCCCGTGTCGCCGCATCGAGTGAACTCATCAGTCCCTCTGGTCTCTGACAATCTCAGACCAGGAGCTCCCAACTCCTGCACTCAGTACCCTGAGTGCTGAAGGACAGCGTGGTAAACACCCCTTCACGGCCCCGTGTCGCCGCATCGAGTGAACCCATCAGTCACTCTGGCCTCTGACAATCTCAGACCAGGAGCTCCCAACTCCTGCACTCAGTACCCTGACTGCTGAAGGACAGCGTGGCAAACACCCCTTCACAGCCCCGTGTCGCCGCATCGAGTGAACTCATCAGTCCCTCTGGTCCCTGACAATCTCAGACCAGGAGCTCCCAACTCCTGCACTCAGTACCCTGACTGCTGAAGGACAGCGTGGTAAACACCCCTTCACAGCCCCGTGTCGCCGCATCGAGTGAACTCATCAGTCCCTCTGGTCTCTGACAATCTCAGACCAGGAGCTCCCAACTCCTGCATTCAGTACCCTGACTGCTGAAGGACAGCGTGGCAAACACCCCTTCACAGCCCCGTGTCGCCGCAGTGAGTGAACTCATCAGTCCCTCTGGTCTCTGACAATCTCAGACCAGGAGCTCCCAACTCCTGCACTCAGTACCCTGACTGCTGAAGGACAGCGTGGCAAACACCCCTTCACAGCCCGTGTCGCCGCAGTGAGTGAACTCATCAGTCCCTCTGGTCCCTGACAATCTCAGACCAGGAGCTCCCAACTCCTGCACTCAGTACCCTGACTGCTGAAGGACAGCGTGGCAAACACCCCTTCACAGCCCCGTGTCGCCGCAGTGAGTGAACTCATCAGTCCCTCTGGTCTCTGACAATCTCAGACCAGGAGTTCCCAACTCCTGCACTCAGTACCCTGACTGCTGAAGGACAGCGTGGCAAACACCCCTTCACAGCCCCGTGTCGCCGCAGTGAGTGAACTCTTCAGTCCCTCTGGTCTCTGACAATCTCAGACCAGGAGCTCCCAACTCCTGCACTAAGTACCCTGACTGCTGAAGGACAGCTTGGCAAACACCCCTTCACAGCCCCGTGTCGCCGCAGTGAGTGAACTCATCAGTCCCTCTGGTCTCTGACAATCTCAGACCAGGAGCTCCCAACTCCTGCACTCAGTACCCTGACTGCTGAAGGACAGCGTGGCAAACTCCCCTTCACAGCCCCGTGTCGCCGCAGTGAGTGAACTCATCAGTCCCTCTGGTCTCTGACAATCTCAGACCAGGAGCTCCTTGTTGCAATATTCAGAATGAAACTGAAGACCATCAGGAAAAGCTACGGACCAGGAGTTTGATGTTGATCGCATCCCTCAAGAACATGACGTGGAGGTGAAGAACAGATTCATGGATTAAACTTGGTGGAGAGAAAGCCAGAAGAACTATGGATAGAAGTGAGGATCGTTATACAAGAGGTGCCAACAAAAAGTATTGCAAACACAATGGAGGCCGGGAAAGCAAATTGGCTTTCTGCGGAGGCTGAGCAGTGAAGAGACGTGAAGGCCAATGGAGATTGGAACAAATGCTTCCAACTGATCACAAAGTTAAAGAAGATATCAGGGAAAGATGCGGATACTTCCTTAAAGGAGCGATGCAAAAAAAAACTGAAGAAGCCAACATTAGAAAAAAAAACGAGATCTATTCTAGAAGTTTTCAGAAATTAAAGAACATTTCATGCAAGAATGAGCATGGGAAACGTCAAAAAAAAAAAGGAAGGACTATATCGAAGCAAATATATCAAAAAGAAATGGCAGGAGCACATAGAAGAATTGTACAGGAAATATCCCAGTAGCAAAGACACCTGCAGTGACTTCCTCGTCGATCCAGAGCCAGATATTCTGGAAAGTGAAGTCGAATTGAAAACTTTGCCAACAATAAGGCTGCAGGATGAAAAAGGAATTCAGTTGAATTGTTTAAAAATTTAAAAATGCTATGCTGTGAAAGTGCTGCATGCAATTTGCATGCAATCTGGTAAACCTAAAAATGGCCTTCAGATTGAAAAAAAAACAGTTTATATCCCAATTCCCAAGAAGGGAAATGTAAAGAAATGTCATATTAACGAACAATTTCACTAATTTCACATGCTAGCAAGGTATTGTTTAAGATCATGCAAGCAAGCCTCCAGCAATACATGGAACGACAACTGCTGGATGTACAAGCTGGTTTTAGAAGAGTTAGAGGCAGTTGCGCTGTGCTCCAAATTGCTAACTTACGCTGGATAACAGAGAAATCGAGAGAATTCCAGAAAAGTATTTATCTGTGTTTTATTGACTATTTTAAAACCTTCAACAGTGTGGACCACATAAACTGTGGCAAATCCTTAAATAAATGGGGATACCTGGACATCTGATGTGCCTTATGAGAAACTTGTACGAAGATCAATAAGATAGATAGATAGATAGATAGATAGATACTTTATTCATCCCCATGGGGAAATTCAACATTTTTTCCAATGTCCCATACACTTGTTGTAGCAAAAACTCATTACATACAATACTTAACTCAGTAATAATATGATATGCATCTAAATCACTAACTCAAAAAGCATTAATAATAGCTTTAAAAAAAGTTCTTAAGTCCTGGCAGTTGAATTGTAAAGCCTAATGGCATTGGGGAGTATTGACCTCTTCATCCTGTCTGAGGAGCATTGCATCGACAGTAACCTGTCGCTGAAACAGTTAGAACTGACCACCGAACAACAAACTGGTTCAGGATTGGGATACAAGTGCGATAAGGCTGCATACGGCCACCCTGCTTGTTTTATTCCTATACTGATCACATCATGAGCAATGCTGGCATCGAGGACTCAAATTGTTGGAATCAACAGCCAGCTAGACAGACAGACAGACATACTTTACTAACCCCGAGGGAAATTGGGGTTCGTTGCAGTCGCACCAACCAAGAATAGTGTAGAAATATAGCAATATAGAAACCATAAATAATTAAATAACAGTAAGTAGAATAAGTGGGATTAGTCCAGGGCCAGCCTATGGGCTCAGGGTGCCTGACACTCCAAGGGAGGATTTGTAAAAATGCCGGATGAAACATTAACAGCCTCAGACATGCGGGTGATGCGACTCCAATGGCTGAAAGTGAGAAGGATCTGCGGAGGTTTCAAATGAACGTGAAAGAAGAAAGTGGAAAAGTTGACTTGTTCCTCAATATTAAGTATACCGGCCAGCCCTATCAACTTCGTGGTAATAAATGGAAAGGAACTGGAAACAGTAACAGATTTTGTCGTTTCAAAGATTTCTATGGATGGTAACTTCAGCCAGGAAATTAAATAGCTCTTGTTTCCGGACAGGGCAGCAATGGGAAATTTAGATAAAATTCTGAAACGCAGAGACATAACATCGTCTACGAAGAACCGTAGAGTCGGGTCTATGGTATTTCCAGTTGCGATGTATGGCTGTGAGAGCTGGACTGTTAGTGAGGCTGAATACAAAATAATCGACGACTTTGAACTTGAATGCTGAAGGAAAGTGTTAAGAGTGCATTAGACAGCAAGAAGATCGGACAAGCCAATATTTGAAGAAATGGAGCCAGACTGCTGACGAGGAGGCTTGAAAAGCTCAAATGAGTTGGCCACGTGTGGTGCGCGCGAGGGCAGTGGGCGGGGCAATGAGCTGGTGCGCGCGAGGGCAGTGGGCGGGGCGGCGAGCTGGTGCGCGCGAGGGCAGTGGGCGGGGCGGTGAGCTGGTGCGCGCGAGGGCAGTGGGCGGGGCGGTGAGCTGGTGCGCGTGGAGCAGTGGAGACTGTGGAGTCAGTAACGGGGAACGAGGAGCGCGTCCCTCGGTCCAGGACCGTGCTGGCTAGCTCACTGAATTAGTCAAAATTTCGATACGTTAATACAGCTGGGGCACACATTTAACACACAAAGCTGAACCCAATTTTTTTTCCAGTCAACGCAAGAAAACGCATAATTGGACCACCCGGCCCCTCGAAACTGCTGTGCAGATAATGAGATCACGGCTGAACTGATCTAACATTGCATTCCCTATGCCTCCATGTGCATCCCTGCAACACGTCAAGCCCGTTGTTTATCAAAAATCTCGGCCTTCAACAGAATTATGGTCTTTGCTTCCACTGGCCATTGAGGAGAAGAGTTCAAAACACCCTCAATCGACACAGGAACAATAGATGTGTTGGTCTGAAATAGGAAATTCCAGAAACGGAGAAGGTGCTTGCTGTTTGCATCTCGCACCCTTGCTCTGAAATTGGTGGGGGCTGATCTTAAACTTCACCTGACCGGTGGAAAATCTCACTCGTGGAAACAGAAAACAGCAGGAACACAAAGAACACCAGCAGCAGAAGTAGCTTAAAAAAACCACAAATATCTCCTTGTTCGCTGATCCAAAGCACAGACAACTGGTTAGTTGGAATAAATATGGGAAATAAATATCACACGTTGAATTGTTCTCAGGTTAATTCCCCAAGAACATTCTGACAATGTGGGTACTGTGGGCCATTTCTTAGAATGGGCCCACCGCCCCACACGGAACTTTCGTAACCATGGCAACACGCAGAATGCTGGAAGGAACTCAGCAGGTCAGGCAGCATCTATGGATAGGTGTAAACAGGCGGCATTACGGAACCAGACCCTTAATCAGGACTGGAATGGAAAGGGTAAGAGGGCAGATGATTGACTGATTTGGAAGGTGGGCCTTGTTGTTCTGTGAGACTCGGTGCTCAGGGTCTGTGTGTAAGCGGCTGCCCGTCGGTGCGCGGTCCTCAGAACAGGGAGCGGCCGTTCCGCTGAAATCAAATCCAACCGATTCGACAAGACACTGTGGTTCAAATGTGAAGGAAGTTTAATATTGTATTTAACCCTTTCTGCTGCAGGGAAGAGCGGTGGAACCAATGGTGCGATGTTAAGAACACTACCTGTGGTCTCCAAGGTGACTGTACTGTTTTTCCATAGATGCTTCCTGGCCTGCAGAGTTCCTCCAGCTTTGTGTGTGTGTTGCTCAGATTTCCAGCATCTGCTGTTTTCTCTTGTTCGAGAGAGATCGGTGACGGGTCGCTGCCCCGTGGGATATTTCATATGTTTCTACCAGGGTGAAAGATTCCTTCTGCTCGCACTCAGTATTACCCAGCTCGCGTCTCTTAATCCATCTGGACAATTGACTCGTTAGCACGAACACGTCAGGACTCTCTTCTCCCACGAAATTCACTCCCGATCCCGAACAGAGCCTCGCCTCGCTGAATAGTTGTGAAGAATAATAGACAACACTTACCTCTGATGTCGTAACCGGTTGGTGTTCAGTGTGGTCCCGGAAAAACGCAGTCTGATATCCGGGTGTGACGGACAATGGTCCGGGAACCGGTTTGTTCTCGCTGTACGGAGAGTTGAGTCTATGCTGCTGCTCCCGAGGACATTCGGCTGTGAACCGATGGACAGGGCCGGGTGAGCCGGGGTAGAGCGGGACAGCCGTGGTCCGGGTCACACCAACTCTCACCGGCTCAGGATGGGTCTGACTGCGGGAGGAGGCGGGAGTGGGATCAATGTAGCAACCCTAAAGAGGAAAACAAACAGGCTGCGTTAACCTTTCTGTCGGATTTCAGCCTAGATCGCTCCTTTTTCTTTCATCGCAACCAGTGGGGCGGAGTTTCTCTGTTTAACCCAGCCAGTCCCAGGCTAAGAATTTGATCCAGCCCGGGTTCTGGGAGGGGCTGAGCTTCCGCCCCCTGTGTGTAAACAGGACTGCCCGGTGTAGGTAGTTTCAGCTCCAACGTCACTCACCTGTTCAGGTGCAGGAAGCCGCCTTTCTGCTGAAATTAATCCAAACACCTCCGACCATATATATTCACACTCAACTGTAATAAATCTGGCCAAAGATTTCCTCAGCGCCTCTCGATTCAGGGGAATTGATTAACTCTAACACTAGAGATTATTGCAGTACCAACTGGACAACTATTATTACAAGAAACCCCTCGCCCACGGTTAACAGCGGGTTTCTTTTCACAAGCAATGTTTGTTGGTTCACACCCCGCCGGTAATACTTGTGGAATTGGTTTCCGGCCATTCCAAATGGCCAGACGTTTTCCCGGGAAAGGTCTCCTGGACCGGTTTATTAAAAAAAAAAATCCTTGAAGAATATTTTCAAGCCAACTGCAGATGGTTCGAGTTTGAGATAAACATAAGGTGCTGGAAACTCGCGGCAAACAGGACAACAACTGTAACTGGTAATGTTGCGCGTTCGGGACCCTGGGTAAATCATGTTAGAGATTATCTCGCTCTTCCTTGCAGCAGAAAGGGTTAAGTACGACATTGAAGTGACTTTCTTTGCGTCTGCATGAGGGTGTTTTTTTTTTCAGACCCGGCTGCATTTGATTTCTGGAGAGGGTCCGCTCCCTGTTCTGAGGAATGTGCGTGAACAGGCAGCAGCTCACATACTGAGCACTGAGTTTCACAGAACAAAAACCCGAAACTTCAAATCAATCCATAATCTGTCCTCTTCCCCCTTCATTTCCAATTTCACTGATGGGTCTCTGCTTGTAGCATCGACATTGTCCAATTCCATAGATGCTGATCCCTACATCCCCAATCTTGGCGTTATCTGTAAATCTGCTGATCCAGTTGACCACGTTATCATCCAGATTGTTGGTTTTGATGACAAAGAACAGCCGAGCCGGCGCTTATCCCTGCAGCACTCCATTGTTTACAAGCCTCCAGTCAGAGAGCCGGCCATCTACGACCACATCGCGGCTTCTCCCACCCAACCACTGTCCAGTTCAATTTACTGCCTTATTTTGAGTGTCCAGCAACTGAAACGTTTTGACTAAGCTCCCAAGTGGAACCTTGGCAAATGCCTTGCTAAAGTCCACGTCGGCAACATCCACTGTCTTGTCTTTTAGAAGAACGCTGAGGCAAGACCTACCAGGCACAACGCCATGCTGACCATCCCGGATCAGTCAAAGTCTATCCACATAGTCACAGATCTGGTCTCTTACAATAGCTTTCAATGACTTTTCCACTACTTACATCAGGATTCCCGGCCTCCAATTTCCTGGTTTATTTTTGGAGGTTTTCTGAAGCAGTGGAACAACATTATCTATCTTCCAGTCTTCCGCTCCCTCACATGTCGCAATGGATGATTTAAGATCTCTGCTCGGGCCCTGCAATTTCTGCGCTTGCCTCCAGACCATGCAGGGGAGGACCTTGTCAGGTCCTGCAGATTCATCGTCCCTAAGACAGCAAAAACTCCTTCTCTCTAATCTGTATGGGGTCCATCTATTACATCAAGTCATTTTACAGTATGGGCGTCCCAGTGCATATGAGAAAAGTTAAATTCACCTACCATCACAAGTTATGTTTCTACAACAGACTGCAATCTCTCAGCAAATCTGCTCCACTAAATCCCACAGAATGTTGGGTTGTCTGTAATATAGCTCCATTAATGTGGTCGTATCTTTCTTATTCCTCAGTTCTGCCCATAATGCCTCACCAGAGGTGTTCTCCAGTCTTTCCTGACTGAGCACTGCCGGGACATTTTCCTGCCACCCCTCCCCCATTTAAAACAATGGAAACCCAGAGCAGCCAGTCCTGCCCCTCCTGCAACCAAGCCTCACCAATGGCTACAATGTCATAATTCCACGTGTTGATCCATGCCCTGAGCCCATCGGCCTTTCCTTCAATACTTCAGGCACTGAAATGTACGCAGCTCAGAACATTATTCGCACCGTGGTTAACCTGCGATTCCTGACTTTGTCTGTGGTCCTAACAACATCTGTTTGAGAAACCTGGATAAGTACATGGATGGTAGGGGATGGAGAGCAGTTCAATGGGGCTTGGCAGACTAATAGTTTGACAGGAAGCCTGGGAACCCAGCACAGCAAAAGGCCCGGTGTTGGATATGATGATTCTGAATCATGTACGGTAAAGCTCCCGGATTGGGATATGGTGATTGATAACAGCGCTTAACGAGATAGAGAGACTGGGAATCGTGTTTGGTAATAGTCCCCATGTGGGCTACGGAGATTGGGAACCGTGCATGGTAAAACACCCGCTCGGGGATGGAGACGGGAAACAGTGTGGGGCAAAACTCCCCATGAGGAATCGCGAGACAGGGAACCGTAACCTCACTGTGGATTTGTTCAGTGATGTGTGATAGACCATGACTAACATCTGTGCCTCTGTGAATGGATAAATAGTTTGTCTGATAATTCTGACCAGACTCAGTGCCTCTCTCACTCATCCATGTCTCTCTCACTCTGGTCTCTTCTATATCCCTCTCCCTCTCCCCTCCCAACTCACAACCATTCACCCTCACCCCTGCTTGTTCGCCACCCGCTCGTACTCACCCTTCTTTCTGCACCACACACCTTCAGTCCTACCTCGAACCCTTCCTCACCCCTCTTTCATTGGTGGCATTCTCACTCACCTATTTTTCTCCGCCGCCCATCTCAGTCACCCTTCATCTTCACTGCATAGTCCACACCGCACACGCCTGTCAGCCATCTTACTCATCCCTCTCTCCTCACCTCCCCAATCACTCAGCCCTTCGTGCTCACTACCCTGTCCGTCACCCATCCCACCACACCCCCACGTACTCAACACTCCTCCCTTACTCCCTCTCACCCCACAATCCTCAGCTCCACTCTCTAACTCACACAATGTCACTTCATCTTTACTCCTATCCCTCACACTTTCCCTTGGGCTCACACAGCACCTTACTCCTTCCTCTGTCTCCCCCTCTCTCCCATTTCTTTCAATCTCCACACCTCTCTCCTCTTCTCACTCGACCACACACCCACCGCCCACTCCATTTCTCTCCCTCTATCTCCCCTCCTCTCCAGCTCTCTTTCCCTGCTGTCTCCCCTTACACTCACTTTCATCTTCAGCTTCCTGTTGATCCTGTTCACACCTCACTCTGCTCCTGCCCCTCACCCTCACCTCGACAGCACTGAAACGATTGGGGGAATCTGTAACTGGGATCGCGGCAGGTTCCAGCTCCGAGGTGATGTCCTTCACATTAAGGGAAGTCGCGATTGGGAGAGCCATGGACTGATTTATTTTAAAGATCTTTGGAGATTATTTTAACCCAACTGCAGATGATGCGAGTCTGAGGTAAACACAAGATGCTGGAAAGTTGCAGCAAACAGGGCAGCAACTGTAAATGGTAACGTCACGGGTTCGAGAGCCTAGGTAATGTTCTTTAAATTATGTTAAAGTTTTTAACACTCTATCCTGCAGCTGAAATGGTTAAATACAATATATAAAGTGACCTTGTTCACACCCGAAGGAGAGCGAATTGTTAAACTGATTAGATTTTATTTCAGAAAAGAGCCCTTCCCTGTTCTGAGGAATGTGCCCGGACCAGCAGAGCGGGAACGCAGACCCTGAGCTCAGAACAACAACCCGCATCGTCCAAATCAATGATCTGGCCTCTTCCCCCTTCCTTTCCAGTTCCACAGAGGGATCTCAGCCCGAAACATCAAATTATTATTCAGTTTCATAGATGCTACTTGACCTGCTGAGTTCCTCCAGCATCTTGAGTGTGTTCCATGAGTACGAAAGATCGGCGAGAGGGAGCGTGTGGGGCAGTGGGACGGGCAGTGTGAAACGACTTCAAGCATATCTGCACTTTTGGAATATTATTTTGGAATTAGGTGTGAATAATTCAACTTTTGATATTTATTCTGGGCCATCATTTAATCAGACTGTTGTCTGCATTATGGATCGGAGATCAAGGAGTGAAAGAGTCATAGAACAGTACAGCACAGAAACAGCGCTTCGGCCGAGGAATTTAAACTGCCTAATCTCACCGGTCTGAGTGTCAGCCACAGTCCACCATACCCCTACCCACCAAACGATCGCTTAAACAGCGACATCGTTTGCGCATGCACTATCTTTGCTGGCCGCTCCTTCCAAAACCGTCTGAGCCAAGAAGTTTCCACTCATGTTCCTCTTAAACTTTTCATCTTTCACCCTTCACCCATGACCTCTGATTGCAGTCCCAGTGGAGAAAGCTTGCTTGCACTTACCATACCTATCTGCCTCATAATTTCGAATACCTCGATCAAATATCCTCTCAATCATCCAACCTATTCAATTTGTCCCTTAACTCAGGTCACTCAGACCCGGCAACATCCAAATAACTACAGTGTCATGTAGATTGTTGCTTTCGATGACGAAGAACAACCGAACCAGCGCTGATCTCTGCAGCTTTTCATTAGTCACAGGGCTCCAGTCAGAGAGGTAACCAGATGTTGCTACTCTCCGGTTTCTCCCACCAAGACAATGTCTCACCCAGTTTATTGAATGCCTTGTGACTGGACTGTCTTGAGAGTCCACCCATGCGAGACCTTGACAATCCTTTTCTAAATTCGATGAAGAATATCTCCACTGGCTTGACCTCATCAACTTTTGTGGTAGCACCCTCAAAAGTATCTATAAGATAGCAGAGGCAAGACCAACCACTTACGACGCCATGCTGACTATTCATAATCAGTCAATGTCCATCAAATAATTCATATATCCTATCCCTTAGAATAGCTCCCAATATCTTTCCCACTACTGATATCAGACTCACCTGCCTATAACATTCTCACAGAGCTTTAGACCTTTTCTGAAACAGAGGATCCTCTCTAATCCACATAGGATCCAGGACCTCACGACATATAAACACTCTGTATCCTTGTCCCGAGTAAATTCAGATGCAGGAAATCCATTTCTTCCATCTCTTCATCTCCCCATTCTCCTTTGGCTGCATGTATGGTTTACTGTTCTGATCCTTCAGAGGACCAATACTGTCCCTTGCAATCCTTTTGTTCTGATCTGTATAATCCGTTAGTACTGGCCTTCACCCAAAGCGTTCATTTAGCACACTTGATTTCTTTCTAAGTGTTAACTTGCATTTCGTACACTCGATCATTACCTATCTGCCCATAACTACTGTGGTGGGTATGGTAAAATCTGTGGTACTGTATGGGTATGGTATAATACTGCGGTAAAATCATCCTTTTATCGCGTAACCAGAGACTCAACATCTCTCTCTCAAAAAAAAGTTTCCTCAAACCACTTACCTTTTATTGTGATAGGCACATATATACTTCATACTCTCAAAATTTTACCTTTGAATGTCCCCGCTTATTAGAACGCCTTTGCCAGAAAAAAGGTCTGTCCTTTCCACAGTGTCATTTCTGATACCATCAAAATTTTCCTTTCCAAATTCTAATCTCAACCCACGCAGATACCCTTTTCCATATTTGCTTTGAATCTGGTGGCATTGTGATCACGAGATGCAAACAGTACCCTTACACCCCCTCTCTCCTTGCCGCCCACCTCACTCATTCCTCTCTCCTATGCTTCCCAATCACTCACCATTCTTGCTCACTGCAGTTCTCTGTCACCCTTCCCACTCGCCCGCCTCGTCCACAACCCTTCCTCTCCCTCACCCGACCCTCCTCTTACCCCTCTCCAACTTCTACACTCTCATCCTGCCCCTCCTCCGCCTGCTCACTCCATCAAACCGCACTCTCCTCCTTTCCATCAGCCTCTCCCTCCCCCTTACACTCAAGGTTACAGGAAACATTTAAAAATTACTGACAACGGTAACTGGGAACATAGCCAAGTTAATGTTGCAGTAAGGAATGCCACGGACTAATTATTTGAAGGAATCCTGAAAATACTTGTAGAATACTTGCAGATGATGCGAGTCCGAGGGGAACGTAAAATGCTGGAAACTCGCAGCAAACACTCGCAACACGGTAACGGGTAACGTTGCGGGTTCGAGACCCCAGGATCTTAAGACAAATTAATGGTTCTATCGGCCTTCCCTGCAGCAGAAATTGTTAAATACATTATAAAAGTGAATGATTTCACACCTGAATGACAGTGAGTTGTTGAACCGGTTGGATTTGGTTTCAGTAGAAAGGCCGCTCCCTGTTCCGAGGAATGTGCGGGTCCAGCGGATGAAAACACACAGACCCTGAGCTCCGAGTTTCACAGAACAACCACCCGCATCTTCTAAATCAGTCCATGATCTGCCGTCTTCACTCTTCCTTTTCAGTTCCCCACTGAAAGTCTTGGCCCGAAAGTTCGACTTATTTATCAGTTTCAAAGATGCTACCGTTCCTGTTGAGTTCCTCCACAATTTTGTGCGTTACCATGGTTACGAAGATCAGCGTGTGGTGTAGCAAGAAGTGGCAGCTTGAAAAGACTTCAGAACATATACTAGTTCTTAGAATATTATTGGGGAATATAAGCTGTGAAAAATTAAATTTCTGCTAACTTTTTCTGATCTTTGTTTAATCAACCCGTTTCCTCTGTTTTGAATCAGAGATCATGGAGACATAGGAACGTAGACGGGACTTGAGAAACTGAGTTACACGAGATAGATAGATAGATAGATAGATAGATACTTTATTCATCCCCATGGGGAAATTCAACTTTTTTTCCAATGTCCCATACACTTGTTGTAGCAAAACTAATTACATACAATACTTAACTCAGTAAAAAATATGATATGCATCTAAATCACTATCTCAAAAAGCATTAATAATAGCTTTTAAAAAGTTCTTAAGTCCTGGCAGTTGAATTGTAAAGCCTAATGGCATTGGGGAGTATTGACCTCTTCATCCTGTCTGAGGAGCATTGCATCGATAGTAACCTGTCGCTGAAACTGCTTCTCTGTCTCTGGATGGTGCTATGTAGAGGATGTTCAGAGTTTTCCATAATTGACCGTAGCCACGACGAGGATGAATAGGTTAGGACTTTATTCCCTGGAGCGTAGGAGAAAGAGGAGTGATTTGACAGAAGTGTATAAAATTATGATGGGTGTAGATAGAATGAACGCAACCAGGCTTTTTCCACTGAGGCCAGGGAGAAAAATAAAACAGAGGTCATGAGTTAAGGATGAAGAGGCAAAAGTTTAAAGGGAACGTGGGGGTGGGGGGCTTCTTCACGCAGAGAGTGGTGGGAGTGTGGAATGAGCTGCCAGATGAAGTGGTGAATGCGGGCTCACGTTTGACATTTAAGAAAAACTTGGACAGGTATATGGATTAGAGGGGTTTGGAGGGATATGGCCCAGGTGCAGATCAGTGGGACATGGCAACAACATGTTTCGGCACAGCCAAGAAGGGCCAAAAGGCCTGTTTCTGTGCTGTAATGTTCTGTGGTTCAAGAACCAGGCCTTTCGGCTCAGCCACTTAAACTGCTTCATTCCTTCGAACTGTACCGGGCCAAAGTTCTCCTTTTCCCTTCCATCCAAATTATCTCTTAATGTTGAAATCGAACTCGCATGGACATGTGTAGCTGGAAGCTCGTTCCACACTCTCACGACCCGCCTAGTGAAGATGGTTCCTCTCATGGTCTCTTTAACCTTTTCATCTTCAACCCTTAACCCATGACCTCTTGCTTGTAGCTCCACGCAACCTCAGTGGAAACCGACTGCTTGCATTTATGCTATCAACACCCCTCATTTTGACTACCTCTGTGAGATCTTCTTCATTCAGAGGAATGTAATTCGAATCTATTCAAGAAATGCTTAAATACAATATTAAAGTGATTTTGTTCAGAGTCGAATGAGAGCGAATCGTCGAACAGGCTGGATTTGGTTTCAGCAGAATGGCCGCTCCCTGTTCTGAAGAATGTGCAGGGCCAGACAGCTACTGACACACATACCTGAGCCCCGATTCTCACAGAAAAACAACCCGCATGTTCCAAATCAATTCATCATCTGGCCTCTTCCCAGATCGGCGAGAGGGAGCGGTTGGAGCAGTGGGCGTGGCAGTTTGTAACCACCTCGAAACATACCCAAAAATATCCGCGAATTTTCTTCGTGAATTTAGGTGGAAAAATTCAACTTCTGATATTTACTTCTGTGTGATCAACCTATGGTCTGTGGCGAATCAGCGAGCAAGGAATCAAAGAGTCAGAGATAAAGTGCCAGAGAAAAGTACAGCACAGAATTAGGCCCTTCGGCCGAGCCCTTTAAACTGCCTACTCCCATCGACCTGTACCGGGACCATGCCGAACATACCCCTCCCTTCTAAACTATCTCTTAAACGTCGAGATCGAGCTCACATAAACCACTCGTTCCGGCAGCTCATCCCACACTCTCATCACCCTCTGAGTGAAGAAGTTTCACATCGTCCCCCTTTATGTCTGCACCTTACACCGTAACCAAACACGCCTGGTTGTAGTCCAGCCCCATATGAGCGGACCAGACCTATCTTTTATGCATATTTACTTTGAGTCTAATGGCATTCGGATCACTGACTGGAAAGTGTCCCCTACGCAAACGTCTCTCATCGGATCTCTCTCGTTTCCTAAAAACAGATCAAGTATCGCGCACTCTCACGTTTCTGACTTCCAGGGTCTGATGTACTAAACTATCCGGAACAAATTCGACAAACTCTACTCTCCCCAGTCCTTTTACAGTGTGGGATTCCCAGTCAAAATCTGGAAAGTTAAAATCACCTCTCATCACCTTTTGTTTCTTTCAACAGTTTGCGATCTCTACTAATTCATTCGTCGAAAACCTTTGGACAGGGAACACCTCACTAGGTGAGTTCTCCAGTGATCTGGCAGTCTGGTTCGCATTCCCCTGGTTATTAAAATTACACCCCCCCCCCATACCTGGCGTGCAGCACTAACATACCTTGTCGCTGGGACATTACTCTCCTTTCAGTTCAGATGCAAGCCGTCTTTTCTGCACCAGTCCCACCGTCACTGAACCTATTCCAAGATATAACAAACGACTCCCCTGTATAATCCTCTATTTCAATTTCATTCATGTGTCGCCTAAACTCCCGTAATCTTTCAGCCAAGTACTCCAGCTCTGGCAGCATGTGCGAAGCCCGGAGCATTCTCTGTGTAAGCAAAAGGAAAATAAAAAGCCTTACATCGGAAATCCGCTCTACAATTTCCTCCAGTTACCTTAATGTTATATCCCTCGTATTATCCATTTATGTCAGGCATGGATTAATGGCCGGCAAAACATTGTCGGCCGAAGGGCCTGTACTGTGCTGTATTGTCCTATCCTCTATGATCATCATGACTGGATACAAAGAACACCCTGCAAAAACCTCTGACACCTGACTTGTTTCGTGCCCTGGTAGGAGATTAAGCGTAGTTCTCTCTCGTTGGGACTTCTACGTACTTATTACGGAATCTTCCCTGAACATGTTTGACAAACTCTGTCCCACTGGTCCTGTTTCAGTATGGGACTCAGTCAACAGGTGGAAAGCTGAAATCACCTCCTAACACAATCTTACTTTTCCTGCAACAGTCAGCGATCTCTCGACAGATTTTTTCCTCTTCATCCAGCGGACTGTTGTCTGGTCTATAATGTAGCCCCATGATCACCGTCATACATTTCTTATTCCTCATTTCCACCGATAAAGCCTCACCGAGACGAGTTCTCTTCTCTGTTCTGACTGTGAACTGCGTGACATTTTCTCAGCACTGTAATGTCACCCCTGCTCCTGTAATTCCTTCCGCTTCTCGTGTCTAAAAATAGGGAACACCGAAATATCGTGATTTCCTGCTTGCGCCTCCTACACCCAATTCTCAATAATGTCTAGAATGTCATACTTCAATGTGTTCATTCATTCCCTGAGCTCAAATGTGTTTCTTTAAAGCTTCCTGCCTTGAAATATCTGCAGGTCAGGGCACCAGTCACATCATGTTCAACCTTTTGATTCTTGCCGTTTTCTGGGACGGCCTCACTAGGGCGGGTAGTGCTATTATTCCTTAATTTAATTGCAAAATCCCTGATCTCACTTTGCAGAACCACCTTCCCATGCATGCCGATTTCATTGGTACCTCTATGGACCAGGATTCGTGCTGCTCACTCACCCACATGAGAATCATAGAGAATGAATGGTGTGCTGAGAAAACAGGACGGAAGGGGAGGGGAGTACAGGCCAGAGAAATGGGTCAGATTCAGCTTTTGGAGCAGAACGTGTAAGTTGCCATTTTCCTGCTCCCTATCTCTGATTGGACTGTTTAAAAGCCGAAACCCACTGACCCAACACGAGGAGTCAGAAACAGAGCGAGAATCCCTCCATACAATCCCATCACACACTCCTGGTAACATACACTGAGTAACGCTCCCTCCGCAACGATCCATCACGCACTGCCGGGATTAACACAGAGTGCAGCGCCCTCCGCACTGTACCAGCACTCACTCCGGGGTCATACACAGAGTGCAACGCCCTCCACACTGTACCAGCACTCACTCCGGGATTAGACACAGAGTGCAGCGCCCTCCGCACTGTACCAGCACTCACTCCGGGATTAGACACAGAGTGCAGCGCCCTCCACACTGTACCAGCATACACTCCGGGATTAGACACAGAGTGCAGCGCCCTCCACACTGTACCAGCATACACTCCGGGATTAGACACAGAGTGCAGCGCCCTCCACACTGTACCAGCACTCACTCCGGGGTCATACACAGAGTGCAGCGCCCTCCACACTGTACCAGCACTCATTCCGGGATTAGACACAGAGTGCAGCGCCCTCCACACTGTACCAGCACTCACTCCGGGGTCATACACAGAGTGAAGCTCCGTCCACACCGTCGCATCACAAACTTCCAGGGTCACATAAACAGCAACGCTCCCCAAATATTATCCCATCACACTCCTGGGGTCAGACATGTGAAGTACCTCCCGCACCATTGCAGCACACTCTACTAGAATTCGAAAATAGTACGAAACCCTCTCCCTCCTCCGGTTTCCCCACTCACCAACACCCAGCCTTTCTGCTTTCCAGTAGTCTTGAATTGTGTGTGTCTCTCGGAGATGGTGTGTGTGTGTGTGAGCGGATTGTGTGCTGCCGGAAGAGGAAGGAAGGGGAGGAGAGAGGAGGCCAAGGAAAGGGTGGTGAAGTTGCAGACACTGATGCAAGTTGTGTGGAACCATTCGATCGGCCTGTGCCTGTCAAGTTGTGGAAAGGCTCAGATCCTGGTGATAGATATCCTGTGTAACGGGGGAGGTGTAACTCCAGACGCCAACTCTCCCACATACTCCCCAGAATTACCCGTGACAGAGTTCGCTCGGCAAAAGACAGAAGTGCCCGGAGGCTCAAGGTGTGTGTGTGTGTGTGTGTGTGTGTGTGTGTGTGTGTGTGTGTGTGTGTGTGTGTGTGTGTGTGTGTGTGTGTGTGTGTGTGTGTGTGTGTGTGTGTGTGTATGTGTGAGTGTGTGTGTGTGTGTGTGTGTACATAAAGCGTGAATGTATTTTACTGATATCCTGCATATGAATGCTATCTTTCTATTTTATGCATAACACGTACCGTTGACTGCAGAAGGCAGAAGGTTACATACACCATAGCCAAATACATTTGAACTCAGTTTTTTTTTACAATTCCTGACATTTAATCCTAGAAAACATTCCCTTCCTTAGGTCTGTTAGGATCACTACTTTATTTTAAGAATGTGAAATGTCAGAATAATAGTAGAGAGTATTATTTATTTCGCCTTTTATTTCTTTCACCACTTTCCCAGTGGGCCAGATGTTTACATACACTTTGTTAGTATTTGGTAGCATTGCCTTTAAATAGTTTCACTGGGGTGAAACTTTTTGTGTAGTCTTCCACCGGCTTCTCACAGTAAGTTGTTATTTTGTTCCATTCCTCCAGACAGAGCTGGTGTAACTGAGTCAGGTTTGTAGGCCCCATGCCTCGCACACAATCTTCAGTTCTGCCCACAAATTTTCTATCGGACTGAGGTCAGTGTTTTGTGATGTCCACTCGAATAACTTGACTTTGTTGTCCTGAATCAATTTTGCCACAACTTTGCAGACATGCTTGAGGTCATTGTCCATTTGGAAGACCCATTTTCCACCAAGATTTAACTCCCTGGCTGATGTCTTAAGATGTTGCTTCAATATATCCACATAATTTTCCTTCCTCGTGATGCCACATATTTTGTGAAGTTCACCAGTCCCTCCTGTAGCAAAGCACCCCCACAACATGATGCTGCCACCCCCATGCCTCACGTTTGGGATGGTGTTCCTCGGCTTGCAAATCTCACCCTTTATCCTCCAAACATAATGATGGTCATTATGGTCAAATAATTCAATTTTTCTTTCATCATACCAGAGAACATTTCTCCAAAAAGTAAGATCTTTGTCCCCACGTGCACTTGCAAACAGAAGTCTGGATTTTAATGGCGGTTTTGGAGCGGTGGCTTCTTCCTTGTTGAGCATCCTTTCAGATTATGTCCATATAGGACTCGTTTTACTGTGGATATAGACACTTGTCTACCTGTTTCCTCCAGCATCTTCACAAGGTCTTTTGCTGTTCTAGGATTGATTTGCACTTTTTGCGCCGAAGTACTTTAATCTGCAGGAAACAGAATGCGTCTCCTTCCTGAGCGGTATGACAGCTGCATGGTCCCATGGTGTTTATACTTGCCTTCGACTGTTTGTTCAGATGATCGAGGTACCTTCAGGCGTTTGGAATCAGACTTGTGGAGGTCCACATCTCGATTCTGACGTCTTGACTGCTTTATTTTGTTGTTTGTAAACTTCTGACCCACTGGAATTGTGATATAGTCAATTAAAAGTGAAATAATCTGTCTGTAAACAATTGCTGGAAGAGTTACACATGTCATGCACAAAGCAAATGTTTTCAACGTTTTGCCTAAACTCTAGTATGCGAATATATAATCTGTGGAGTGTTTAAACAATAAGTTTTAATGACGTCACCCCAGGTGTATGTAAACTTGTAACCCACTGGGAATGTGATGAAAGAAATAAAAGCTGAAATAAATCACTCTCTCTACCATTAGTCTGACATTCCGCATTCTTAAAAAAGGGTAGTGATCCTAACAGTCTTAATACAAGTAATATTTCCTAGGAGTAAATGTCAGGAGTTGTGAAAAACTGAGTCTAAATACATTTGGCTAAGGTGTACGTGAACTTGTGACTTAAACTGTGTGCTTTGTGCCGTGTGTGACTGTTTCTATTGTGCTTAGCTGCTTGATCCTGGCTGTATTCCTGGGCATTTCTGTGTGACAGAGTTATAATTAAACACATTGAGTTGAAACGAAATGAAATGAAACCGCCTCGTCGGTAGAGGTCGCACATTCCGTGGAAGAGAGTACAGTGATTCACATATATGAAGACGTCTTTCCAACCCTAACTCTTTAGCCACATGTTAAACTTAATGTTCTTTATGATTTTGGGCATGCCTGCACATACATAATTTGCAGAACCGGCTCACTCTTCCTTCCTATATCCTGGTGCCAAGATCATAGAAACATGGAAACATAGAATTCCTACAGTACAGTACAGACCTTTCGGCCCACAAAGCTGTGCCGAACATGTCCTTATCTTAGATCTGCCTAGGTTTTACCCATAGACCTCTATTATACCAGCTCCTTGTACCTATCCAGGAGTATCACTAAAGGCCCTATCATTTCCGCCTCCACCACCGCCGCCGGCGGCCCATTCCACGCACTCACCACTCCTTGCGTACAACAATGATCCTGAGTCCACCTCTGTACCTATTTCCAAGCACCAGAAAACAATGTTCTTTTGTGCTCACCATTTCAGCCCTCGGATAAAACCTCTGTCTATCCACACGATCAATGGCCTTCATTATCTTGCACACCTCTATCAGTTCACCACTCATCCTCCGTCGCTCCAAGGAGAAAAGGTCGCGTTCATTTCAATCTCATAAGGCATTCTCCCCAATCCGGGTCACAGCGTTGTAAATCTGGGTACCACATACCATCGAGAAATCTCCTTCTCGTCCACAGTACCACTTTTCTGTTCCTCTAAAAAAGAACACTCTATCGATAAAGCTCACCACATCTCACCCCATTCCTTTCAGAGCCACAGAACGATAGTCAGTGCCAGAGACCTGACCGGTGAGACTTTCCCCTGCTTGGTCATTTGCACCTCTCTCCTCCCATCCAGAAGTACCCAAGTGCATTATCTGTAATTGAGTGGGTCGGCCACAAGGGGTCTCTGCACTGCTTCTGGCTGTTTACCCCCTTTCACCTTCCTCTCTGTCACCCAGTTTCCTGTACACTACACCGTGGGTGTAAATACATCTCTATATGTCTTTCCTCTCACCCCCTCAGCTTCCCGAATGATCTCGAGTCATCCAGTTCCAGTTCCAACGTTGTTACACAGAGCATCACAGCCTCAAGCTGCATAAATGTGTGTGTGTGTGTGTGTGTGTGTGTGTGTGTGTGTGTGTGTGTGTGTGTGTGTGTGTGTTGTGTGTGTGTGTATACATAATGCGTGAATGTACTTGCTGATATCCTACATATGCTTGCTATCTTTACATTTCATACATATTATGTGAGCTTCAACGCTAACTCTTCAGCCACATTTAAACTGAATGTTCTTTCGAATTTTGTCCACACCAGCACATACATAAGTGTGGAGAACAGACTCCCTTTTCCACCTATACACTGGTGAAGATAACGACCTCATGTCATCGAGGTATCTCGTTCTCGTCCACAATACCTCTTTTCCGTTCTCCTATCAAAGAGAACCCTATCGATACAACTCGCCAGGTTTCACCCCTTATTCCCCGCCTTGCCACAGAACCATAGTCACTGCCAGAGATCTGACCGGTGAGACTTTACCCTGACTGGTCATTTGCACCACTCTCCTCCCATCCAGAAGTATCCAAGTGCGTTATCTGTAATTGAGCGGGTTGGCCACAAGGGGTCTCAGCACTGTCTCTGGCTGTTTAACCCCTTTCACCTACCTTTCTGTCACCCAGTTTCCTGTATCCTACACCTTGGGTGTAAATACTTCACTATATGTCCTCCCTATCACACCCTCAGCTTCCCGAATGATCCCGAGTTCATCCAGTTCCATTTCCAAGTCTGTAACGCAGAGTGTTAGAAGTTGCAGCTGGATGACCTTCTTACGGGTGAAGTTGTCAGGGACGCTGGAGGTCTCCATGCCTACCCACAACCCGCAAGGCAAGCAGTCAACTCTTCTGTCAGGCATGCTTACTGCTCCTTCTAACTGCAATTATAAACGAAACAATAAATAAACTGAGAACAAATCTACCAACAGTTTCTTTTTGGGCTTGCTCTGACCCCAGACTCTCCTCCTTATCGCATCAAATTGATAGCCCTCTATTTTTCACTCAGATTACTCTAACAATGGCTGCTGCGATTGCCCACCCCTTTACTCCGAGGTAAGCCCACTCTGCTCCGGTTCATCACACGGATACAGATTCAAACAATGAATGAAATTTACCCCACACCGCCCCATCACCCAGACCGGGGGTCAAGCACAGATTGAAGCTCCCTCCCCCTGATCCTTTCACACACTCCGGGGTTCAAAAGCTGGTTTTCTCTGCCCACCCCCAGCTCTCCTCCGTTCTAGTAGTCCTTCATTGTGTGTCTGTCTCGGAGACTGCGCTGTTTTTCTGTTCAGATGGTGAACAGTGAAGAGCAGAGAAGTGGAAGAGGTTGACGGGGAGGGAGTAGGGACGTGGCTTTGAGATAGTGGTCACTGGGAGAAAGTGGTGTGGAACCGCAAGACTGGCCTGTCCACACAGAACAGTGAACAGGATCAGAACCCAGAGTTCGACATCCGGAGGAGGGGGTTGGTTATTGTAACACCAGACGTTACCTCTCTCCCTTCCTCCCCAGAATTCCAGATGAACCGAGGAATGTAGAAGATCGAGAGGGTTGATGGAACTGTGGAGAGTGTAGCGGATGGAGCGGGTCAGGGAGACGGGAGGAGGAGATGGGGAAAGGAGGAGATAACGGAGACGGCAATGAGTGCAGTGAACGGAGGGTTGATGGAGACGGTTTGTAAAAGAAGATGGCGGTGCTGAAAATGAATGTTGGGAAGATCGATATCGGGTGTAGGGTGTGGGGGTGTGGTGGTGTGACACCAGACGTCACCTCTCCCTCATACTCCCACAATTGACTGTGAACACAGAGAGGGAGAAGATTGCAGGGACGATGCATGTGGGATAATTTTCGGGGATTGAGGAGGTAACGGAGCCAGGAAGGTCGGCGATTAGCGAGACGGGACGTGTGCAGGGCAGGGAATGGGTCACGGGGACGTGGTAGCCTGTAAGGGAAGGGGGCTGAATGAAAGTGAATCGATGTTGTGTGAGCAGTGTGTGACAGAGACAGGGAGTAGTGCAGGAGAAGGAGAGGTTTACGAAGATGGGTTAGGGTTTAAGTGATGGGTGGGTCACGTGGACGGAGAGCGGCGTAGTGAATGTTGGGGATGACCCAGACGGAGAATGTGTGCAGGGTAGGGACTGTGTCACGGAGACGGGGTAGCTCGTAAGGAATGGACGGGTGACGGAGACTGGAGTGATGTTGTGGAGGGATTATCTGACGTGGGCAAGGAGTAGTGTAGGAGAGGGAGTGTTTTACGGATACGGGGAGGGGTTTTGTGGAGGGATGGTGTTATGAACACAGTGAGGAATCGATGAGGGGTTTTGTGCAGGGAGGTTTTTGTGCACACATCGAGGAAGTTTCCTTGTTGCAGTGCAGGGTCTGTCAGTGTGTGGGTGTCACGATGAGGGGCGTCTTCGTATCACGACGTGGGTTAAGGGGTTTTTCAGTGTCCCTTTGAAGATGGTGCTGGTGTGTGTCTTTTTCACAGCCTGTGCCGTCTGTGAATTGTTCGTTCCCTCTGTTTGTCAATAAATCGTCGCGTTCCTTGTTCTCCCCAAATCCCTGATCTCCCCACCCGATGAGCTCAAAATCACTCTGCTCTTTCTACAGAGCAGAGAACGTAAATCACACAACAGAGCAGACCCTTCGGTCCAAGAGTTGTGATATACCAATTAAACTGAATTCCTTCTATCGACACAACATCCGTCTCCCTTCATTCCCTGCACACCCAGGTGCCTGTTAAAGAGCCAGTTAAGTGCCGTCATGGATTTCCCTCCACCACCAGCGCTGCCAGCACGTTCCAATCACCCGCCAGTCTCTGTGACAACTAATATCCCGCTAGGATATTAGTTCCACTCCGGTTCAGGTGTAAACTGAGAGAATTGCTCGATGGCAGAGAAAATGAAGGAGCTGCACAACGTGGGGCGGGGTGGTGCGGCCTCCAGTCAGGACTCTGTGCTGCCCCCCAGTGTTCGCTCGGCAGAAGAAAAGCTCAGTTGTTGTAGTTTGCATATTTCAGTGGCTTTTAAAGTGCCCAGGACCTTAAGCTGCTTATATGTGCGTGTTTGTGTGTGTGTGTGTGTGTGTGTGTGTGTGTGTGTGTGTGTGTGTGTGTGTGTGTGTGTGTGTGTGTGTGTGTCCGGTTGTGTGTGTGTGTGTGTGTGTGTGTGTGTGTGTGTGTGTGTGTGTGTGTGTGTGTGTGTGTGTGTGTGTGTGTGCACGCACATAATGCACAAAAGTATTTTATTGATATCCTACATATGCTGTATGTCTTTCAATTTTATGCGTGTTAAGCGTGCATTGCACCTCGTGTGACAGTAGGTACTGTGTTTGGCAGTTCTAGCGGTCATGTGTGATGGAATTGCATTTGAACTTAAAGTGAATTGAATTGTAATGAAATGAATCCGTCTCGCCTGTAGAGGGCGCACATTCGGAGGAAAGGAGCCCAGAGATACAGATGTCTGAAGACCTCGTTCCAACCCTACCTCTATAACCGCATTTTAAACTGAATGTTCTTTCTAATTTTGTCCACACCTGCACATACTTAATTTTGGAGAACTTGCTGCCTTTTCCTACTGATATAGTGGTGACGATAACGACCGAATACCATCGAGGAATCTCGTTCTCGTCCACAGTACCTCTTTCCGTTCCCTTAACAAAGACAACCCTATCGATACAGCTCGTCATATTTCATTCTCTTCCCTTCTGAGCTACAGAACCACAGTCAGTGCCAGAGACCTGACCGGTGAGACTTTCCCCTGCTTGGTCATTTGCACCACTCTCCTCCCATCCAGAAGTATCCAAAGTGGTCTACCTGTTATCGAGCAGCTTGGCCACAAGGGATCTCTGCACTAGCTCTGGCTGTTTAACCCATTTCACCTTCCTGTCTGTCACCCAGTTTCCTGTGTCCTACACATTGGCGGTAAATACATCTCTATATGTCCTCCTTATCACCCCCTCGGTTTCCCGAATGATTTCCGAGTTCATCCGGATCCAGTTTCAACTCCGTAACGCAGAGTGACAGAAGCTGCAGCTGGATGACCTTCTTACTGGTGAAGTTGTCAGAAACCTTTGAGGTCTCCCTGCCTTCAACTCTCCTGCCAGACATTGCTACTGCTCTGAATTTTCGATTTTAAAGAAAGAAGCAATAATTAAACTGAAAACATATCAACCAACAGTTCTGTGTCTTCTCTCACCCAAGAATCTCCTCCTTGAAGATTCAATGAGATAAACCCTCTGACTTCACTCAAATCCAATTCCCGCCTGTTTTTCCCTCTTATCTGGCTCATCTCTCTCTCTCTCTCTCTCTCTCTCTCTCTCTCTCTCTCTCTCTCTCTCTCTCTCACACACACACACACACACACACACACACACACACACACACACACACACACACACACACACACACACACACACACACACACACACACACACACACACCTTATTATACACGCCCTGGGTCGGACACAGAGTGCATCTCCCTCCATACTGTCATAACACACACTTCCGGGTTCAGACACTGAGTAAAGCTCCCTCCACATTATCCCATCACACGCTCTTGTGTTCAGACACAGTGAAGCTCCATCCACGCAGTCGCATCACACTCTCCTGAAGTTAAACTCTGGTGACGCATTCTCCGAAACGTCCTATCGGACACACCCGGGTTCAGACACAAATTGAAGCTCACTCCCCCTGGATCCCTTCAGAAACTCCGATATTGCGAAGCTCCTTCCCTATCACAAATCCCCAAAACTTCGCCGTTCCTGAAGTCTTGAATTGTGTTCCGGCTGTGAGAATATGCGTGCGTTTCTGTTCAGAGGATGTGCAGGGAACAGGAGAGATATGGAAGTGGGGGTGGTTTTGGTGGGGGAACGGACGTGGTGTTCAAATATCAGTCACTGAGATGAAGTGTTGTCGAACCAAACGATCGGCCTGTTCACACAGAACAGTGCAGAGGCTCAGAACCGAGAGATCCGGTGGAAGGGGAGCTGGGTGGTGTAACACCAGACGTCACCTCTCCCCCTCCTCCCCATAATTCCATATAATCAGTGAGAGGGAGACGTGTGGAGGAGGGAGAGTGTTAATGGAACCGTGGAGGACCTGCAGGGGATAGAGCGGGTCAGGGAGACGGGGAGAGGAGTTGGGGAAGCAGGAGATAACGGAGACGGCACGGAGTGTAGGGGACGGAGGGGTGATGGAGAAAGGGTGTGTGGAAGAAGCTGGCGGTGTTGGAAACGGGGAGGGCTGTAGGGGAAGTCGTGGATAACGGTGACGAGGATGGTCGTCTGGGAAGGAGGGTTGATGACGAGCAGGAGACTGAAATCTCAATGAACCAGGAACACTTTCCTCCCCTCCGCCAGCATTTTCGTGAACGCATCAGCACCACCTCCACATTTCTGCGGCATTTATTAGCTTTTTGCATTTGACAGTAATTTTACATATTTGCGGCCTGCTGATCCTTCAAAAGAACAAATCTCAGGTGGTCAGAGTCACAGATAATAAAACAGACCGTGAATCCGGTAGAAAAGATGCGATACAGGTGGACAGGACATTGGACACGCTGGCCTTCATCAGTCAGGACACTGAGTACGGGGGTCGGAGGTCACGTTGCAATTACAGATGACGTCGGTCAGGCCGCACTTGCAGTATGGAGTTCAGTTCTGCTTGCCTTGCTCTAAGAGAAATCTCAACGAACTGGAAAGATTGCAGAGGGAGATTTCCGAGGATGCTGCCGGGACAGGAGGGACTGAGTTATGGAGCGGGGTTGGGAATTCTGAGACATTTTCGGTGACCTGACAGAGTTATAGAAAACCACGAGGGACACAGATCAGGCGAAGACGTGCACTCTATTTCCCCGGGACTGGGGTATCGAGAACATTAACGCACATGATTGAGGTGAGAGTAGCTAACGACAGATGCAAGGGGCGAGTTGGGTTAGATTAAAGAGAGACAGTGGGATGGGGAGAGTGAGTAGAGACGGAGTAGCTAATCTTGGGAGAGACCGGAAACAGAAGTTGGAATTAGAGGCGAGGGAGGCAAGAAAGCGAGGTATGGAAAATGTGGATGATACAGAGGAGGCGGGAGCGGAGAGGGATGAGAGACAGGATTTATACGGACGAGTGTAAACAGAGGGCAAGATGGTGAGTAAGATTGCGATGGAAAGAGAGTAGGGTAAGGTGAGGGGCAGTGGCGCGGAAGGGATAGTGTGAGTGATTAAGAGGAATGGGGGAGAAAGAGGTGTTTATCATTTGTTACTTACCCGTGGGTAGAGACGGAGTAGAGAAGCGAGGGAGAGACCGAAATAGACGGCGAAGAGTTGGAGAAAAGGGAGACAAGAAAGCGGGGTGGGGGGGGGGGGAAGGAAACTGCGGATGAACTAGAGGAGGCGGCAGTGAAGAGGCATGAGAGAGAGAGAGTTATGTGGGACGAGGGTAGGGGAGGGAGTGATGGCGAGTAAGAATGCGATAGAAGGAAAGAGGAGAATAGGGTTAGGGTGAGGCGCAGAGCGAATGGGGTAGTCGGTAAGAGCACTGGGCAGAAAGAGTGTGTTGCATTTGATTCAAGTCTAACCCACTGGCCGTTGACAAACATCCTGGATCATTTCAGAAATGTCTGGGCACAAAGGTGCAGACGTCTCACAGATGAAGCGGTGACGATCGCAAGGGTAACGCGGACTGTACCATTTACATTCGCTGCATTTGAACCTTCCAGCGTTCATATGGTACACAACTTTCGTGGCCACTTTCCTGTCAAGGAGGGTTAAACAATTTCAAAAGGAACTTTCCCTAAAATATGTGACACGCTCCCTCACCATTGAACTGCGGAATAACCCAAAATCTCCAAAATCACTGATGCCCTCCCTCGCCGTTGACCTGTGTCACGCCAACATCTCCCACAACCCCACTTTCCCACCACAGCCCTGTGTCAGTCTCCAAAATACTCCCACTGACCCACTCTCTCCCTGCAGCCCTGTGTAAATTCCCAAAGTAATATCATGTCTTACCCTCTCTCCACAGACCGGTGACAGACACCAGAATAATCCCAGTACCCCAGCGTCTCCCCACAGGCCCCAAAATACACCCCTAGCGCCACTCTCTCCGCAAGGACACATATCAGTCTCCAAAATGCTCCCACTGCTTCACTCTCTCCCCACAGGCCTGCTTTATATCCCAAAGTACTCTGACCTCCCACTCTCACCCCGCAGATCAGTACCAGGTCAAAGTACACCGTAGGTTACAGGAGGATATAGACAGGCCGCAGAGCTGGGCAGAAAAATGGCAGATGGAGTTCAATCCGGACAAGTGTGACGTGATGCATTTTGGAAGGACAAACCAGACTACTGAGTACATGGTTAATGGTCAGTTACATAGAGTGTTGATGAACAAAGGCTCTTTGCTGTTCAAAGCCATACATCCCTTATGGTCGCTGCACAGGTTGATAGGGTAGTTAAGAAGTCCTATGGATGGCAAGCTTCATTAACAGGGGGAATGAGTTCAAGATTATACAGGTCATGTTGCAACTCTACAAATCTCTGGTGAGACCGCACTTAGAGTATTGTGTTCAAAACCCTGCAGTGTATAACGGACACCTTCCTCCCTGACACCATAACCCACTTCATCTTCAAAACCCTCCGCGTTTCCCTCAAACCCTCACTCTCCTAAAATCCTCCCTGCCTGTCACATAGAACCTCCACAGCCGCCTCCCGTCTGTCACACCCTCCCATATAAGCTACCCCGTGACCCATTCCCTTCCCCACGACCCTCCCTGTTTCCGTGAACATCTCCATCCCCGACAACATACCACATCTCAGTCGCTTCACCCCATCCACAGATCTCCATCCTGGTGTTCACAGGGAATTCTGCCGGGAATGGGGTGGAGTTTACACCTGCTTCCCGCCACAGGTTATCGTTCTCTCGGTTCTGAGCCTGTCCACAGCTCTGAATATACAGGTTGATCGTGTGCACAAACAACACTTTCTCCAATTGCTACAATCGCACCATCTTTTCTCTAGCCTCCACTCTCCTCCTCTTCCTTCCACTTCCCTCAACACACCATTGGATCACACGCACTCACAGACATCGACACACACACACACACACACACACACACACACACACACACACACACACACACACACACACACACACACACACACGCACACACGCACTCACGCACTCACGCACGCACGCACGCACGCACGCACGCACACACACACACACACACACACACACACACAGATAAGCTGCTTGAAACCCTGTGCACTCAATGCCACCGAAATCTACCACAACAGAGCTTGTCTTCTGCCGAGCGAACACGAGGGGGCAGCACAAACTCAATAGCTGGAGTCCGCGCCACACCGCCCCGGGGTAGTGCAGATCCTTCATTTCCTCAGCCAGCGAGCAACTCTCTCAGTTTACTCCTGAATTGCAGTGGAACTAATATCCCAGTTTGAAAGTTGTATCATTAAAAAGGAAACACGAGTGCATCTGCAGATGCAGATCTGTTAGTTCAACCCACCAGTTTACCGCTGTTTCAGTCATGCTAATGTATATATGATTTAGGCTGGGTGGCGGCTTTAATGGTTAGGATAAACATCGCGGCGGTGCTCAGTTAGGAGAGACTGAAGAACTCTTCGAGGTGAGGCTTTGAATGTGCAACTGAGGAATAGGGAAGGTATGTATATATAATTCAGACAGAGGCGAGGCTTTAAAGGTGGAAGTGAGGAATGAGAGGGCATGAACTCCTTCACGGGGCGACATTATCGACCACCGAACAGTCTGGGGATTTAGAGGAACAATCCTGTGGAGATTTCGGAGTCTGTTGTAAGAGACATCAGGTTGTGACATTGGGTGAGTTTAACATTCTTGGTATTGACCGTGAGCCTCACACTGTGAAAGGATCTAAGGATAATATGTCAAATGCTTTCAGGAAAGCTTCCTACCACCGAGAGTGGGTAATAGTTGATCTCCAGCTACGGAATGGGACAAGGCAGCGGACAGAAGTTTGTACAGGGGACCACTTTGCATCTAGATATGGTAATGCCATTAGACAAGAGGTAACTCAGAAAGGATTGCTGTGAGCGCGGGTTTACTTTCATATCGAGGTTTATGGCATTACGAGACGTATATAGAACAGATAGTGTGCATTTTTTCCTCGCAGGGTTGAAATATCCGATACCGGTGGGTCCGCATTAAGGTGAGAGGGTGTAAGTTCAAGGGAGATGAGTGTCGCAGGTTTTGGTTGTCACACAGATTGGCGGATGATGGAACCCGCTGTCAGCGCTGGCGGTGGAGGGAGATCCATAGAGGCGTTTAACTGACTCGTTAAAACACACGTGGGTGTGCCGGGAATGGTGGAAGAAGGACATGGTGTCGGCAGAAGGAATTCAGTTTAATTGGTACACAATAACCTTTGAACTGAAGCGTCTGTTCTGCTCTGTGGAAAGAGAAGGGAGTGATTTCTATTCATCGGATGGGAAGCGAGGCGGGATGCGTAGAACACGGAATTTGAAGATTTATCGACAAACAGAAGGAACAACCAATTCACGGACGGCCTAGGCTGTGAACAAGTCACACACTGACACCATCTTCACAGTGTTACTGAAAGACCTGTTACAGTGTTTAAGTGAAACCGACACAGACCTCGTCGTGACACGAACACACTGACAGAACCTGCTCTGCAACAAGGAAACCTCATGGTCTTGTCATAACGCCCTCCCACAGCAAAACCCCTCCACGACTCTGTCAAACACACGCTCACCTTAAATGTGTAAATGGTTATCTGGCCAAGCGACTGCGTTTCGTGACGGTGGAGGGAAATTCGTTATGTGCCTGACCCAGGAAGTGTGAAATGGAACAGGGTAGAGGGAGCTTCACTCTGTGTTTGACCCCGGGAGTGTGTGATTGGACGGCGTGGAGGGAGATTCACCTTGAATCTGTCCCCGTGTGGGTGTGGTGGGACGATGGGGAGAAGCTTCACTCTCTGTCTGAAACCGAGAATGTGAAGCGACGTTTTGGTTGGAGCTTCCCCCTGTGTCTCACCCGGAGAATGTGTGATGGATCGTTGTTGTCACACAGGGCATGATTCCAAGTGTGTGTAGTGGGATTGCATGGAGGGAGCGTCGCGCTGTCTCTGACTCATAGACATAGGTCAGAGAATTTGGCGTTTAAACAGAGTCCAATCAGAGACAGTGAGCAAGAAAATGGTGACTCACACCTTCTTCTCCAGAGTCTGCAATCTGAGAACCCTTTCTGTGGCCTCCACTCTCCTCCGCTGCCTTTCTCTTCCCTCAGCACACCCTTCCTTCTCTATAGCCTTTAAGAGGGTGTGTGAGCAGCCAGAGAACCTGGTCCATATTGGTACCAACGACAATGTATAGGGAGGAGGTTCTGCAAAGTGAGGTCAGGGTTTTAGTTTTTACATTGAAGGACAGGCCCACCACCCGTCCCATTGAGGCCAGACTTTGGGATATCATGCTGTTTAGCGCGTGGCTCAGGAGTTGGTGTTTTTAGGTGGGCTTCAGAATTTGGGAACCTTGTGTTTTTTTCCAAGGAAGTTAGGAAATGTACAGAGCGATGGAAGGCAGTCTCCACCTAAGCTGGAGGGGAACTAATATTTGAGCGGGATTATTTGCCGGGACTGTGCAAGAGAGTTTGGTGCAGAGTTGTTGAACCCGAGTTGCAGGGGTTGGGGTTTAAAGCTTGAGAGCAGGCAGCGAGTTGGTCTGGAGTCAGATGTTGTAAAGAGCTCAGACAGAGGCAGGAATCAGAAGTTTGAGCATGATGCCACTAGTGTCCCGAGCTGCGTATATTTCAATGCTGGAAGTTAAAGAAAGGGAGGTGAGCTCAGGGCACGAATCAACACTTTGAATTATTACATTGTAGCCATTATTGAGGATTGGAGGCAAGAGGGAAAAACGGGACAGCACAATGGGTGGAGATGAGGAATCAGAAATGTATGAGCATGTTCATGGGGCTGCATGAGAGACCAGACAGCAGTCCGCTCGATTAGAAGGAACAATTCAGGAGAGAGATCGCAGACTGTTACAGGAAACATTAAGATTGTGAAGCAGGTGATTTCAGCTTCCCACGTATTGACTGAGTCCCATACTGCAAAAAGACCAGTTGGGTGGAGTTTGTGAAAAATATTCAGGGCAGATTCCATAATGAGCACATAGAAGTCCAACGAGAGAAAAATTAATACATGATCTCCTACTTCGGAATGGGAGGAGGCAGGTGTCAGAGGTTTGTGCGGGGGGCACGTTTTGTATCTACTGATCATAACGCCATTTCTCTCAAGGTAATTATGGAAATGCATGGGGCCAGTACTCGGGATTAGACTCTCAGCTGGATCAAGGCCAAATTTGTTGGGATCAGAAAGGACTGGAATGTGTGGATTTGGACAAGCTGCGGTCTGGCAAATGTGCATTTGGTAATGTCGAACCCAAGCGCTGTTTTATCTCAGTGTCGAAGGGAGCGGACTATAAGGTGAATAGCAGGAAGTGTTGAAGGTGAGAGGGAGTTCTGTGTATAAGGCTGGGGAACACACACTGTGAATGGGACAGGGTCCCAGCGCCCTCAATGGGACACTGAAAAACGCGTGCGATGACACTGCCACACACCCCACAGTGACAGCGACACGTCTTTCATCGTGACACCATTATACCAACACGCCCCGCTTCTTAATACTGTCACAGTCCACCCCATCTCTTCCCCTCATAAACACCTCCGATCACCGTGAGACACGGCCTGCCCTGCGCAACTGCCCTTCCCCGGCAGTCTCACCTGCCCCATTCCGCCGGTTATCCGTCTCTCGGTTCTAAGGGCACAGGCCGGTCGTGTGGACCGACACCACTTGCTCTAAAGTTTGCAATCTTAACACTCTGTCTGTGGGCTCCACTCTACTGCCTCCCTCCCTCTTCCCTCAGAAAACCATCGGGTCACACGCATACACAATCCCCGAGGGACACACTCAATTCGGGACGACTGAATGCCGAAATGCTGGGTATTGTGAGAGGGGCGATAGGGGGATGCAGGGAGTTTCGCCCTTTTTCGACTCCGGTAGAGTGTGAGGCCATGATTCGGCATTTAATCAGCCTCCAGACAGCGGCAGGGAACGAGAAAATGGGAACTCACGCATTCTGCGGTCTGCATGGAAAACGGTACTTTACCGAAGTGATGGGGTTTGAGCAGCGACCAATCACGGAACGGGATACATCAGCAAGTGGAAACAAACACAAGGCAGCGGCAAGCGGAGCGGCCATTGTTGAAGAGGCAGTATCTGACTGGTTATTAAAGGCTTTATCACTTAGATGCTTCAGTTAGGAGAGATTTCAGCGAGAAAAGGCATCAAACTTCAAAAATATTTTTTTTTGGACCAATGGCATCGGTATGAGTAGGGAGTTGGTTCTGCAAAGTGATGTCAGGGATTTGCCTGTGAATTTGATGCCCCGGTCCACTACCCGTCCCAGTGAGACCAGACTAGCGCTAGGGTTGACTTTGTTAGGGTAACAGAGAAATGTCTCTGCGGACGAGAACGTGGTTTCCTCAATGGTATGCGGCCGTTAAATGTACCTGTATTGTAGGAAGGAAGAAAGAGGCCGTTCTGTATGTGCTGGCGTAGTCAAAAAATTAGAAAGAACATACAATTTAACAGGTGGATTAAGCGTTAGGGTCGGAACGAGGGCTTCAGATATGTGGATCATTGGGCTCGCATCCAAGGAAGCTGCGACCTCTACAGGCGAGATGATGTCATTTCATTTCAATTCAATTCAATTTAAGTTTATGACGTCAAAAAGTGATAGGAATTAAAGGAGGAGGGGTGACATTACAGGGCAGAGAAACTGTCACCGCAGTGCTCAGTCAGGACAGACATGACAACTCGTCATAATCAGGCCCTTATGGGTAGAAATTGGGAATAAGAAATAAATGACCATGTTTTGGGGGTAATTTCTATGTAATTACGAGAGACACAGGTAGACCAGACAGCCGGTATACATTTTTTTCTGGAGCGGCGTAGTCTGAGAGGAGAGTAGATAAAGGTCTATATAATTTCGAGAGACAGATAGACGAGAGAACCGGTACATTTCCCCCCTAGGATGGAAATGTCAAATACCGCAGAGTTTAAAGTGAGAGGGTGTATGCTTATAGGAGCTGTGATGGGCAAGGTCTTGCTTGCACAAATAGCGTGTGTGACTGGAATGTTTTGCCAGGGTTGGTGAGTGAGACAGATCGATAGAGGTGTTTAAGTGCTTCTTTGACACTGCGCGTGGATGTACAGGGAATGGAGGGAGATGGTGATTGTGTAGGCAGAAAGGATTTATTCAATTGGTTTAGCACAAGATTGCGGGCAGAAGGTTCTCCTTTGTTCTGTTGTCTGATTTCACTGCTCTGCGGGAGGGGTAGAGAGAGAGATCTGAACTCAGAGGGCGGGAAGAGCAGGTGTGAGGAAGATCAGGGAATATGACGATGGATTGACAAAGACAAGGAACGATATTTCCACAGACGACATGGGCAGTGAACGGCCCACAGGGAGAGCCTGTTCAGACTCAAGCAGATGGCTAATCTGCGTTTTAACAGATTCCTCATTAGTTCTTCATATTTTGCAGACAGGGAAGGGGGGTGTGAAACTAGGGTTGCAGGCGGATGGGAAGCAGAATGCCAGAACATTTAGTGGAGAGGTGTTGGGAGCGACATCTGTCCCACATCTGCGAGTCCACGACCAGGGGTGCGCCGTTCACAAACTCGGCCGGCGAGGTGTGCAGATCCTCTTTGCACACTGTGCGAATTCCAAGAAGGACCCAGGGATTCTCGTCCACCCAGTTAGGTCCTCTCAGGCGGGCCATGAGTGCTGACTTCAAGTGACGGTGGAAGGTTCCCACTACTCCGTTCGACTGTGGGTGGTAGGCAGTTGTGTGGTGTAGCTACATTCCCAACAGCCGACCACAGGCTGGAGGTGAACTGCGGCTCTGTCGGAGGTAATGTGGGCCGGTACCTGTAGAATTCTGAATTCCTTCTGCCGACACAACGTCCGTCTCCCTACATTCCCTGCACATCCACGTACGTGTTAACGAGCCACTTAAACGCCTCTATGGATTTCCTCCACCATCAGCCTTGCCAGCACGTTCCAATCACCCGCCAATGTCTGTGACATAAAACTTGCCAAAATCATCTCCCTTGAACAGAAGCTCTCTCACCTTAATGCAGGTCATCTCATATTAGACATTTCCAATCTGGGGGTAAAAGATACAAGATGTCTGGTCTCTTTGCGTCTCGTATTGTTATAAACCTCAAAAAGAAGATTAACTCGAGATTGCACCTTACCTTTTCCATAATTACATTGTATCTAATGGCATTACCATCACTAGAGTCAAAGTGATCACCGACACAAACTTCTGTCCCCTGACTTGTCCTGTTCGACAGGATGAGATCAAGTATTGCACTCTCTCATTGGGACTTTCTATCTACCGATTAAGGAAACTGTCTTAACTGATTAAGAAATCTATCCCAGCGGTCCTTTCACAGTATGAGGCTCAAGATCAATACCAAGAATGTTAAACTCACCCGATGTCACAACCTGATGTCTCTTACAACAGACTACAAGCTCCCAACAGATTTGTTCCTCTAACTGCACAGGACTGTTCGGTGGTCGATTATATGTGCTTTCGCAAGACTAAAGCAGCGGCACACTGGAAGGTTGAGCAAGCAAACCTGCGTCTCCTACAACCAAGTCTTACTATCGGCAAAACTACGGTGCTTCCAATTTTTGGCCCCTGGCCTGAGCTCATCTGCCTTTCGTACAATACTTACTGCTTGTAAATGGACGCAGCTGAGAACATGAGGCCCAACGGGCTCAACATTTTGCTTGCTGACTTTATCTGAATTCTTAACAACATCTGTCCCAACAATTAGTCTACAATCTGTTTAATCATTGGGTTATCATCCCCCTGCAACTCTGGCTTAAACAGCACAACGACCCGTCTTTTAATGGTAAACCTTCCCACTGGTACATTAATTCAGCTCCGGTTCAGGTGTAAACTGAGAGAGTTTCCATATGGCGGAGAAAATGAAGAAGCTGCACAACGAGGGACGGTGTGGCGCGGCCTCCAGGCAGGACTCCGTGCTGCCCCCAGTGTTCGCTCGGCAGAAGACAAGCTCAGCTGTTGTAGCTTGTAGATTTCGGTGTCTTTTATAGTGCCTAGGACCTCAAGCTGCTTATGTATGAATATATTCGCGCGCGCTTGCTTGTGTGTGCGTCTACATAAAGCATGAAAGTATTTCACTGATATCGTACATATGTTTGCAAACTTTCTATTTCATACATATTATGTGTGCTTTGTGCCTCGTGTGACAGTTGGTTTTGTGTTTAGCAGCTTGGCCCTGGCGGTCATGTGTGATGGAATTGCAATTAAAATTAAATTGAATTGAATTGAAATGAAATGAATTCGTCTCGTCTGTAGAGGCCGCACCTTCCGAGGAAGGGAGCCCGGTGACTCACATATCTGAAGAGCTCGTTCCAAACCTAACTCTTTAGCCACATTTTAAAGTGAATGTTCTTTCTAATTTTGGCCACACCTGCACACACATAAGTTTGGTGAACCGGATCCCTTTTCCTACCTATAATCTGGTGAGTATATTGACCGCATACCATCAAGAAATCTTCTTCTCGTCTAACATAACCTTCATTTCCCTTCCCCTAACAAAGACAAAACTATCGATACAGCTCAACACGTTTCACCCCCTCCTTTCTGAGCCTCAGAACCACGTTCAGTGCCAGAGAACTAACGGGTGAGACTTTCCCCTGCTTGGTCATTCGCACCCCTCTCCTCCCATCCAGAATTAACCAAAGTGGTGTATCTGTTATTGACCGGGTTGGCCACAAGGTGTCTCTGCACCGGCTTTGTCTTTTAATCCCTTTCACCCTCTTGTTTGTTACCCGGTTTCCTGCATCCTACACCTTGAGTGTTAATACTTCTTTATATGTCCTCCCTATCACCCGTCAGCTTTCCGAATGTTCCCGAGTTCCTCCTTTTCCAGTTCCCACTCTGTAACGCCGAGTGATAGAAGGTGCAGCTAGATGGATTTCTTTAATCTCGGAAGAGGAGCATTCAATTCTCCTGCCAGGCATTGTTACTGTCATGACTGTGCGATTCTAAAGAAGGAAACAATAATTAAACTGAAAACAAATCAAACAACAGTTTTTTTTTCTACCTTCAGTCACCCAAGATGCAAAGAGGTAAACCCTCTGACTTCCACTCAAATCCAATTTCCCGCCACTCTTTTTGGGTTTCTGGCTCGTCACACACACACACACACACACACACACACACACACACACACACACACACACACACACACACACACACACACACACACACACACACACACACACACACACACACACACACACACATTCAAGCACTGAGTGAATATCTCAGCACACCATCCCATCACACACTCCCGGGGTGAGGCACAAAGTGAAAATCTCTCCACACAGTCGCATCGCACACTCCTGATGTATGACACTGGGTGACGCATTCTCCGTACAGTCCTATCGCGCACACACTGGTTCAGACACAATCTGAAGCTTACTCCCCCGGGTCCCTTCAGAAATTCCCATGTTCAGAAGCTCCTTCCCTATCACCAATTCCCAGAACTCCGTCGTTCCTGAAGTACTGAATGGTGTGCCGGCTCGGAGAATGTGCGTGTGTTTCTGGTCAGAGGGTGTACAGAGAACAGGAGAAAATTGGAAGTGGCAAACACGAGGAAATCTGGAAATTGAAACAACAAACACAAAATGATGGTGTAACGCAGCAGGCCAGGCAGCAGCATTACCCGCTCAGCTTCCCGAATGATCCCGAGTTCATCCAGTTTCAGTTCCAACTCTGTAACGCAGAGTGATAGAAGGTGCAGCTGGATGACCTTCTTACAGGTGAAGTTGTCAGCGACTCCAGAGGTCTCCATGCCCTCCTACATCCCGCAACCGGAGCATGCAACACTCCCGCCAGGTATTGCTGCTGCTCTCACTGCGATTATAAAGAAGGAAACGATAACTAAACTGAAAATAAATCAAACAACAGTTTTGTGCCCTCTCTCATCCAAGACCCCCATCCTTGAAGATTCAAAGAGATAAACCCGCTGACTTCAACTCAAATCCAATTTCCCTCCACTCATTTCCTCTAGTCTGGCTCAGCTCTCTCTCACTCTCTCTCTCTCTCACACACACACACACACACACACACACACACACACACACACACACACACACACACACACACACACACACACACACACACACACACACACACACACACACACACACATTCATACACTGAGTGAATATCTCTCCACACCGTCCCATCACATATTCAGTGGGTCAGACACTGAGTGATGCTCCTTCCACACAATCCCATTACGCACTTCCGTTATCAGACAAGAACTGAAGCTCGCTCCATACTGTCCCATCACACACTACCGTGGTCAGTCACAGAGAGAATCTCCTTCCACACCGTCACATCACACAATCCAAAGGTCAGACACAGAGTGAAGCTCCCTCCACACCTTCCTTCTCTGTGACAACAAAAACTTGCCAAACCCATTTCCTTTGAACGTCCCCCCTCTCACCTTAATGCAGGTACTCTGGTGTTAGTCATTACCCCCTCCCCCCCCCAAGGGTAACAGATACAAGCTCTCTGGGCTATTTGCGTCTCATATTGTTATACACTTCAAAGAGAAACTTAACTCGTGGTTACACCTATCCTTTTCCATAATTGCCTTGTATCTAATGGCGTTACCATCACTAGATGTAAAGTGTTCCCCTACACAAACTTCCGTCCCCTGGCGTGTCCTATTCGATAGGATGAGATCAGGTATCGCACTGTCTCATTGGGACATTAATCTACTGATTAATGAACCTTTCTTAACTGATTAAGAAAACTATCCCAGTCGCCCTTTCACAGTGTGAGGCTCACAGTCAATACCAGGAATGTTAAACTCACCCGATGTCACAACCTGATGTCTCTTACAACAGACTCCAAACTCTCCACAGGTTTATACCTCTAAATCCCCAGACTGTTCGGTGGTCGATAATGTAGCCCCATGAACGAGTTCGTACCTTTCTCATTCCTAATTTCCATCTTTAAAACCTTGCCTCAGCCTAAATTATATATACATCAGCACGACTAAAACAGCGGTAAACTGGAAGGTTGAGCTTACAAACCTGCCCCTCCAACAACCAACTCTTACTAATGACTAATCTATCATGCTTTCAGTAGTGGGCCCCTATTCTGAACTCATCTGCCTTTTCTACAATACTTACTGCTTTGAAATGGACGCAGCTCAGAACTTGAGTCCCAGCGGGCTTAATATTTTGCTTGCTGACTTTATTTGAGGTCTTTACAACATCTGTCCCACAATGATTCAACTATTTGTTCAAACATTCTGGTTATTATCCCCCTGCAATTCTAGCTTAAACACCACAAAGACACTTTTTTTAATGGCAAACTTTCCTGCTGGGATATTAGTTTCACTCCAGATCAGGTGTAAACTGAGAGAATTGCAAGATGGCGGGGAAGATGAAGGAGTAGCACAATGTGGGCCGAAATGGCACGGCCTCCAGGCATGACTCGGTGCTGCCCCCAGTGTTCGTTCGGCAGTAGACAAGATCATTTGTCATAGTTTTTGGATTTTGGTGACATTTAAAGTGCCTAGGACTTCAAGCTGCTTATTTATATACGTGCGTGCGTGCGTGCGTGATGACCTCCTTGCAGGTGAAGTTGGCACAGACTCTGGAGGTCTCCATGCCTTCCCACATCTTACAAGAGGAGCATTCAACTCTCCTGTCAAGCATTGTTACTGTCATGACTGTGCGATTATAAAGAAAAAAAAACGATAATTCAACTAAAAAAAAAACAACCAATAATGTTGTGCCTTCTCTCACCCAAAACTTATTCTCCATGCAGATTCAAAAAGATAAGCCCTCTTACTTCCACTCAAATCCAATTTCCCGGAACTCTTTCCCTATTACTTTACCTCATCTCACACACACACACACACACACACACACACACACACACACACACACACACACACACACACACACACACACACACACACACACACACACTCAGATACAAACACTGAATGGAAATCCCTCCATATCGTCCCATCCAACACTGATACGTTCAGTCAGAGACTGAGTCTCGCTCCACACCGTCTCATCATGCACTTCCGGGGTCAGACATGGAGTGCATTTTCCTCTACACCGTCATAACACACACTCCCGGGGTCAGACAAGTACTGAGCCTCCCTCCACACCGTCCCATCACATATTCACGGGGTCAGTCACAGAGTGAAGGCATTACACACCGTCACATCACACATTCCCGGTATTCGACACTGAGTGATGTTCCCTTGACAAAAACGCAGCACACATTCCCAGCGTCAGACACAGAGTGAATCACCCTCCACACCGTCGCATCACACACTCCTGGGGTCAGACACAGAGTGAATCATCCTCCACACCGTCCCATCGCACACTCCTGAAGTTAGACATCGGGTGACGCTTTCTGTGGACCGTCCTATCGCACACACCCGGGTTCATACACAAACTGAAGCTTACTCCCCCGGGTCCCTTCAGAAACTCCCATGTTCAGAAGCTCTTTCCCTTTCAACAATACCCAGAACTCCGATGTTCCAGTAGTCTTGAATTGTGTGTCGGCTCGGAGAACGTGCGTGTGTTGGTGTTCAGAGGATGTGCAGGGAACAGGAGAGAATTGGTGCGGAAATGGACATGGTGGTGAGGTAGCAGTCACTGGGATGAAATGTTGTCGAAACAAACGATCGGCCTGTTCACACAGAGCGATATCCGGTGGAAGGGGACTGGGTTGTGTAACAACAGACGTCACCTCTCCCCCTCCTCCCCATAATTCCATATAAACAGAGAGAGAGGGAGACGTGTACATGTGGGAGAGGGTCAATGGAACCGTGGAGGACCTGCAGGGGATGGAAGGGGTTAGGGAGACGGGGAGAGGAGTTGGGGAAGGAGAAGGTAACGGAGTCGGCACGGAGTGTAGGGGACGCAGGGGTGATGGACACAGTGTAGAAGAAGATGGCGGTGGCGGAAACGGGGAGGGCTGTGGAAAATCGTGAATGACGGTGACGAGGATGGTCGGCTGGGAAGGAGGGCTGACGACGAACAGGAGACTGAAAACACAATGAACCAGTAACACCTTCTTCCCCTCCGCCAGCATATTCTTGAACGCATCAGCACCACTTCCACATTTTTGGGGCATTTATTAGCTTTTGTGCATTTGACATTAATCTTACATACTTGCGCCCAACTGATCCTTCAAAAGAAGAAATCTCAGGTGGTCTAAGTCACAGATAATAAAACAGACCGTGAATCCGGTGGAAAAGATGCGATACAGGTGGACAGGACATTTGACACGCTGGCCTTCATCAGTCAGGACACTGAGTACGGGGGTCGGAGGTCACGTTGCAGTTGCAGATGACGTCGGTCAGGCCGCACTTGGAGTATGGAGTTCAGTTCTGCTTGCCTTGCTCTAAGAAAAATCTCAACGAACTGGAAAGATTGCAGAGGGAGATTTCCGAGGATGCTGCCGGGACAGGAGGGACTGAGTTATGGAGCGAGGTTGGAAATTCTGAGACTTTTTTCGGTGACCTTACAGAGGTGTAGAAAACCACGAGGGACACAGATCAGGCGAATGCGTGCACTCTATTTCCCCATGACTGGGGTAACGAGAACATTAACGCACATGATTGAGGTGAGAGTAGCTAAAGACAGAAGCGGGGAGCGAGTTGGGTTTGATAAAAGCGACACAGTAGGATGAGGAGAGTGGGTAGAGACAGAATCTCTAATCGAGGGGAGAGAGTGGAGCTATGGAGCTCTTTTGGGAACTGATCCAGGTTGTTGGAAAGAATGAGCTAGTGGAAGTGAAAGCTAATCGAGGGAGAGACCGGGAACAGAAGGGGGAATTGGGGGCGAGGGAGGCAAGAAACCAGGCTGAGGAAAACGGGGATGAAACAGAGGAGGAGGGAGTGGAGAAGGATAAGGGAGAGTCATTAGAGGGACGAGTGTACAGAGATGGTAAGATGGTGAGTAAGACTGTGATTGAAGGAAAGAGGAGAATAGGGTAAGGGTGACTGGCAGCGGCGCGGAGGGGTTAATGTGAGTGGTTAAGAGAAATGGAGGAGAAAGAGGGTTTTATCATTGTATTCAAGTCGGTCCCAGTGGTTGATGACAGAGATCCTGGATCTTTTCAGAAATAACTGGGCACGAAGGTGCAGACTTCTCACAGATGAAGCGCGTGCGAACCTCATCGCAAGGTTTACTCTCACTCTGCCATGTACAAACACCACACTCGGGGTCTCCACCGTTCAGCCGGAACATGACATTCGAAGCCACTTTCCTGTCAAAGAGTGGTAAACAATGTCAACACACCTCCAGCAATCAGTCCCCCAAACCATTGATATCCTCCCTCGTCATTGACCTGTGGCACCCCAACATCTCCCACAACCCCACTGTCCCAGCACAGCCCTGTGTCAGTCTCCAGAATATCCCACTGACCCACTCTCTCTGCAGCCCAGTGTCAGTCACCAAAGTAATCCCTTGCCCCCTCTAACAGCAGATCGGTGTCAGAGACCAGAATTATAACAGGACCCAACATTCTCCTCACAGGCCCGTGTCAGTCCCCAAATTATTCCCACAGCGCCAGTGTCTTCCAAGGCCCCATGTCAGTCCTCAAAATGCTCCCACTTCTTTACTGTCTCCCCACGGGCCTGTGTGCTCTGCCTAAGTGCTCACACTCACCAATCCCATCCCACAGATCAGTGTCAGTCCAAACTACACTCACCGCCTGACTCTCTCCCCACAGCCCCGTGCCGGACCCCCAAATAATCCCACTGCTCAACCCTCTTCTCAGAGACCTGTGTCAGTCACCAAGACACCTCCCGTTTCTCATGCTCTCCCCACGGACGTGTCTCAGTCCCCAGAGTACTCCCACTGAACCATGCTCTCCCCACAGATCTGTGTCTGTCCCCACAGTACACCCCTCCCTCATTCTCCGCTCACAGACAGGTGCCAGGCCCCAAAGTGTTCCCACTGCCTCACTCTCTCCCGCAACCTGGGTCAGTTCCCAAAAGAGCTCTATAGTTCCACTCTCTCCCCACGGACACGTGCTGGTCCCCAAAATAATCCCAATGCTTAGCCTTCCCATAAAGACCTGTGTCAACCACCGAAAGACAGCCACATCCCACTCTCTTCCCACAGCCCATGTCAGTTCCCACATTTGGAGAAGGAAGTCTGAGGATCAGAAAGGATTTTTTTCTTCTTCTCACTGCAGTTAAGAGAGGCGGGACTGCGCAGGCCTGTGACGTTGGGCAGCGAAGCGGGGAAGATTTAAAAGGAACACAGCCTTATACAGCGGACAGCGGAGTGAGCCGGGAGCAGAGTAAAGGGCTCTTAAGGGATTTGGCGTACCAGGCTTAGGTGGAAACGGGCGAGGCAAGGTAGGTTTTGTTTTAATTTTTCCTTTTATTTGAGGAAAGGGGGAATTATGAGTGTGAGGGCAGTTTGTTGTCCTCGGTGTCTGATTGGGAGGTCCTGGAGACTCGTAGCCTGCCGGACGTCCGCATCTGCGTCGGGTGCGCCGAGTTGTAGCTCCTAAGGGACCGTGTTAGGGAACAGAAGCTGCAGCTCGATTACCTTCGTCTGGTCAGGAAGAGTGAGGAGATGATAGAGATGAGTTACCGGCAGGTGGGCACACCAGGGCCACAGGAGGCCGAAGGTGCGTCAAGGTTAGGAGAGGGAAGGGGAAGAGTCAGGTAGTAGAGAGTACACCAGTGGCTGTACCCCTTGAAAATAAGTACTTCTGATTGAGTACTGTTGGGGGGGGGGTGGGGACAACTTACCTGGGAGAAACGACAGGTGCCGTGCCACTGGCATAGAGTCCGGCCTGTAGCTCAGAAGCGTAGGGAAAGGAAGAGGAAGGTAGTGGTAATAGGGGACTCGATAGTTAGGGGGTCAGACAGGCGATTCTGTGGGCCCAGTCAGGAGACCCGGATGGTAGTTTGCCTCCCTGGTGCCAGGGTCCGGGATGTTACTGATCGCGTCCAAGATATCCTGAAGTGGGAGGGAAAGCAGCCAAAGGTCGTGGTACATATCGGTACCAATGACATAGGTAGGGAAAGGGAAGTGTTCCTGAAAGGAGAATATAGGGAGTTAGGAAGTAAGTTGTGAAGAAGGACCGCAATGGTAGTAATCTCGGGATTACTGCCTGTGCCTCGCGACAGTGACAGTAGGAATGGAATGAGATGGAGGATAACTGCGTGGCTGAGGGATTGAAGCGGGGGTAGTGATTCAAGTTTCTGGGATCTCCATTAGGGCAAGTGTGACCCGTACAAAAAGTATGGGTTACTCTTGAATCCTAAGGGGACAAATATCCAGGCGGGGAGATTTGCTAAGGCTACGGGGGAGACTTTAAAATAGAACGGTTGGGGTGTGAATCAATCTGAAGAAACTGGGAGAGAGCAGGTTATTTCACAAATAGAAAAAAAAAGCTAGTAGACAGTGTCAGAGGGAGGATAAGCAGGTGATGGAGAAGAGGAGCGCTCAGACCGAAGATGTAGGAGAGAAGGAAGAAAAAGATAATAAAGTTGTTTGTACCGTTAGGGATAAACATAGAGGAAGAGGTGGAGAGTTTTTTCAATGTATCTATTTTAATGCTAGGAGCATTGTAAGAAATGTGGATGAGAGAGCATGGATTGATACCTGGAAATATGATGTTTTAGCAATTAGTGAATCATGGTTGCAGGAGGGGTGTGATTGGCAACTAAGTATTCGTTGATTCCTATGATGAAGAGATGCAATGGGACATCTTCCTCGACTGCGCAATCTCACCTCTGAACGCACGAGAACTAACTCCATAATTTTCTATCAGGTCTGATAGAATCGGAGGGGCAAGAGGGGGTGTCTTGCATTATTTGTCAGAGAAAATATTACAGCGGTGGTAATACAGGATAGATTAGAGGGCTCGTCTAGGGAGGCAATTTCGTGCGAATTGAGGAATGTGAAAGGTGTAGTAACAATTCTAGACCACCTAATGGGGAGCGAGAATTGGAGGAGCAAATTTCTAAGGAGATAGCAGATATTTGTAGTAAGCACAAGGTTGTGATTGTGGGAGATTTTAATCTTCCACACATGGACTGGGAAGCCAATTCTGTAAAAGTGCTGGATGGTTTGGTGTTTGTAGAATCTATGCAGTCTAGTTTTTTGCAGCAATGCATAGAGGTACCAACCAGAGAAAGGGCAGTGCTGGATCTATTGTTAGGGAATGAGATATGTCAGGTGACGGAGGTATGATTTGGGTTCCATTTTGTCATTTAAACAAATGGATAGGCATATGGATAGGAAAGGAATGGAGGGTTATGGGCTGAGTGCACTGAGATGGGACTAGGTGAGAGTAAGCGTTCGTCACGGACTAGAAGGGCCGAGATGGCCTGTTTCCGCGCTGTAATTATTATGTAGTTATATGGTTCTGTTAATTTTACTGCAGACTCTGTACCAACAGCCCTCGTCGATCCTCAAACAAATCCAAATGCCCATTCACTCACCGCAGAACTTTCTCTCTCCAAAATGCCCCGATTGCCCACTCTCTCCCCACAGCCCTTGTCAGTCCGCAAACTCATACCAATGTCCACTCTCTTTAGCAAACCGTGTCTGACCACAAACTAATCTCACTACTCACAACCTCCCGCAGCCTGTGCCAGTCCCCAAAATAAATCCACTGCCCACTCGCTTCTGGCAGCCTGTATCAATCCGACGACCCACTTTCTTCTCAGAAAATTGCACAATCCCAAATCTCACCCGTCTTTGCATTCTCCAATCCAGTGTGAAATGCGTTCGTCGCGGATAGCTTTGGCAACAAAATTCTGTGAAATTAAATTGCTATCATCAATGATTGAATTCCAAAGTTATTTACGTTGCGTCCCTTTATGAATGAACCCGGGAGAGTGTGAAGGGATGGTGTTGAACGAGCTTAATACTGTGTCTCACCACGCGAGAATGTGAATGGCACGGTGTGGAAGGAGCCTCACTATGTGTCTGACCCCGGGACTGTATGATGTGACGGTGTGGAGGGGGCCTCACTATATGTTTGACCCCGGACATGTGTGATGGAATGGTGCGAAGGAGATTCGATCCGTTTCTGACAGCAGGAATCTGTGCTGGGACGAGAAGGAGGAAGCTTCACTCTGTGTCTGACCCCGGGACTGTATGATGTGACGGTGTGGAGTGAGCCTCACTATGTGTCCGACCCCGGACATGTGTGATGGAATGGTGTGAAGGAGATTCACTCTGTGTCTGACCCCGGAAGTAAGAGATCAAACGGGGTAGAGGGAGCTTCCCTCTGGTGTGGATATATCTTCCGTCGATCTGACACGTACCTCTTCTTCTGCTGAATTTATTTCAAGAAGTTTAGAACCAGATTTCGAACAATTCTGCTTCGCTTCATCGTAGGAAGTGCTAACCGTGGATATAAAATAACACGGGCCTTCATTTCTGATCCAGTTCTGGGAAAACGCTTGCGCTGGAAATTGGGAAAAAAGAACAGTGAATCTTACTACGTACCGTCCATTACATCCATTGCGTGACAGACAGCGAAAGAGGATCCATCCTCACCGACCCATCACACACACCTGGTCAAGTACAGAATGAAACCCACTCCTCACCGGTCCCTTGACAAACTGGCTCTGGAATTTCCAAACAAGTCGCCGTAAATCCGCCGGGAGACAGACACCGACCCAACGCACACTCCCGGGGTCAGACACAAAGTAAAGCTCACTCCGCACCGCCCCATCACACACTCCCGGGGTCAGACACAAAGTGAATCTCCATCCACACCGTCACATCACACACTCCCGGGGTCAGACACAAAGTGAATCTCCCTCCACACCGTCCCATCACACAATCCCGGGATCAGACACAGAGTGAATCTCCCTCCACACCGTCCCATCACACAATCCCGGGATCAGACACAGAGTGAATCTCCCTCCACACCGTCATATCACACACTCCCGGGGTCAGACACAGAGTGAATCTCCCTCCACACCGTCCCATCACACACTCCCGGGGTCAGACACAAAGTAAAGCTCACTCCACACCGTCCCATCACACACTCCCGTGGTCAGAAACAGAGTGAATCTTCCTCCACACCGACCCATCACACACTCCCGGGGTCAGAAACAGAGTGAATCTCCCTCCACACCGACCCATCACACACTCCCGGGGGCAGACACAGAAGGAATCGCCCTCCGCACCGACCCATCACACACTCCCGGGGTCAGAAACAGAGTGAATCTCCCTCCACACCGTCCCATCACACACTCCCTGGGTCAGACACAGAGTGAGAGTCCCTCGAAACTGCCCCATTATATGTTCCCGGGGTCAAACACAAACTACCCTCACACCGTTCTCTCACGCATTCCCGTCGTCAGAATCAAACTGAAGCTCGTTCACACCGTCCCGTCACACTCTCCTGCTGTCAGACTCAAATTGAAACTCTCGCCACGGCACCCAATTACACATTCGCGGGACCCGTCACCAGGTGTAGCTTCCTCAACTCCGCCCCATCACTAACTTCAGGAGTCAGTTAAAAGCTCCTTTTCGCCATACTATCACAGAGATCCTGAGGGACAGACACAAATAGAATTTCAATCCATACCGTCCCGTCACACATTCCCGGGGTGAGACATGAATTAGCTCCCTCCGCAATTTCCAATCACGCAACCACTTGCCAGACACTGAGGGACTCTCCTTTAGCATTGCCCCATTACAGAATCCAGGAGTAAACATAGAGTGGAACTCCCTTATACTATTACATCATGCTCATTCCCGGGGTCAGACACAGATTGTTCTCTCCTCCACGGCCCCAACACACACTCATGGGTTCAGACTGCACGCTGCTCACTGTCAAATCACACGCCCTTACGAATCTTCTTCCACACCGACCCCTCAGACACTCCCAGGTTCAGACACAGGGTGAATCTCTCTCCGCACCGTCCCATCCCACACTCCCGGGGTCAGACACAGAATGAATCTTTCTCCGCACCGTCCCATCACACAATCCCAGGTTCAGACACAGAATAAATCTCTCTCCGCACCGTCCCATCGCACAATCCCAGGTTCAGACACAGGGTGAATCTCTGTCCGCACCGTCCCATCGCACACTCCCGAGATCAGATTAGCAATGAAACTACCTCATCACTGTCCCACCACAGGCACCCGGAGTCAGTTATAGAGTGAAGGTCCCTGCAGGCCATTCAATCACCCACATTCCTGACGGGTCAGACTACAAATCTGCGTTACATCCACAACGTCACATCACACACGATTGGGGCAGACGAAGAATGAGACTCTTGTCTCACGGACTCATTTTACTCTCCCAGTGTCAGACACAGACTTATTCTCCTTCCACACTGTCCCATCACACACGATCGGTGTCAGGCTCAGACTGAATATTTCACTCCACCAGACTGTCAAGCACTCCTTGGGTCAAACATGGAATGAAGCTCACTTCATGCTCTTCCTTCACGCAATCCTGCCGGTAAACACAGAGGGAGCCTCCCTCCACACTTCCCCAACACATCCTCCCCATGGTCAGATAGGAATTGAAATACTCTCTGCACCATCCCGATGCACACTCCCGTGGTCAGATAGGAAATGAAATGCTCTCTGCAGCATCCCGATACACACTCCCGTGGTCAGATAGGAAATGAAACACTCTCTGCAGCATCCCGATGCACACTCCCGTGGTCAGATAGGAAATGAAACACTCTCTGCACCATCCCGATGCACACTCCAGTGGTCAGATAGGAAATGAAATACTCTCTGCCCCATCCCGATGCAGACTCCCGTGGTCAGATAGGAAATGAAATGCTCTCTGCAGCATCGCGATATACACTCCCGTGGTCAGACGGAAATGAAACACTCTCTGCACCATCCCGATACACACTCCCCTGGTCCGACGGAAATGAAACACTCTCTGCATCATCCCGATGCACACTCCCGTGGTCAGATAGCAAATGAGAAACTCTCTGCACCATCCTGATCCACACTCCCGTGGTCAGATAGGAAATGAAATACTCTCTGCCCCATCCCGATGCAGACTCCCGTGGTGTGACAGGAAATGAAATACTCTCTGCACCATCCCGATGCACACTCCCGTGGTCAGATAGGAAATGAAATACTCTCTGCACCATCCCGATGCACACACCCGTGGTCAGATAGGAAATGAAATACTCACTGCTTCATCCCGATGCACTCTCCCGTGGTCAGATAGGAAATGAAATACTCTCTGCACCATCCCGATGCACACTCCCGTGGTCAGGTAGGAGATGATACATACTCTGCACCATCCATATGCACACTCCCGTGGTCAGACGGGAATGAAACACTCTCTGCAGCATCACAATGCACACTCCCGTGGTCAGGTAGGAGATGATACACTCTCTGCACCATCCCCATGCACACTCCCGTGGTCAGGTAGGAGATGATACATACTCTGCACCATCCACATGCACACCTCCGTGGTCAGACGGAAATGAAACACTCTCTGCAGCATCCCGATGCACACTCCCGTGGTCAGATAGGAAATGAAATACTCTCTGCCCCATCCCGATGCAGACTCCCGTGGTGTGATAGGAAATGAAATACTCTCTGCACCATCCCGATCCACACTCCCGTGGTCAGATAGGAAATGAAATACTCTCTGCCCCATCCCGATGCAGACTCCCGTGGTGTGATAGGAAATGAAATACTCTCTGCACCATCCCGATACACACTCCCGTGGTCAGATAGGAAATGAGACACTCTCTGCACCATCCCGATGCAGACACCCGTGGTCAGATAGGAAATGAAATACTCTCTGCCCCATCCCGATGCAGACTCCCGTGTGTCAGATAGGAAATGAAATACTCTCTGCCCCATCCCGATGCATACTCCCGTGGTCAGATAGGAAATGAAATACTCACTGCTTCATCCCGATACACACTCCCGTGGTCAGATAGGAAATTAAACACTCTCTGCACCATCCCGATGCACACTCCCGTGGTCAGGTAGGAAATGAAACACTCTGTGCACCATCCCGATGCACACTCCCGTGGTCAGGTAGGAGATGATACACACTCTGCACCATCCCCATGCACACTCCCGTTGTCAAACGGAAATGAAACACTCTCTGCAGCATCCCAATGCACACTCCCGTGGTCAGATGAGAAATGAGACACTCTCTGCACCATCCCGATCCACACTCCCGTGGTCAGATAGGAAATGAAATACTCTCTGCCCCATCCCGATGCAGACTCCCGTGGTGTGATAGGAAATGAAATACTCTCTGCCCCATCCCGATGCAGACTCCCGTGGTGTGATAGGAAATGAAATACTCTCTGCACCATCCCGATGCACACACCCGTGGTCAGATAAGAAATGAAATACTCTCTGCCCCATCCCGATGCATACTCCCGTGGTCAGATAGGAAATGAAATACTCACTGCTTCATCCCGATGCACTCGCCCGTGGTCAGATAGGAAATGAATTACTCTTTGCCCCATCCTGATGCAGACCCCGTAGTGTGATAGGAAATGAAATACTCTCTGCAGCATCCCGATGCACACTCCCGTTGTCAGATAGGAAATTAAATACTCTCTGCCCCATCCCGATGCAGACTCCCGTGGTGTGATAGGAAATGAAATACTCTCTGCACCATCCCGATACACACTCCCGTGGTCAGATAGGAAATGAGACACTCTCTGCACCATCCCGATGCAGACACCCGTGGTCAGATAGGAAATGAAATACTCTCTGCCCCATCCCGATGCAGACTCCCGTGTGTCAGATAGGAAATGAAATACTCTCTGCCCCATCCCGATGCATACTCCCGTGGTCAGATAGGAAATGAAATACTCACTGCTTCATCCCGATACACACTCCCGTGGTCAGATAGGAAATTAAACACTCTCTGCACCATCCCGATGCACACTCCCGTGGTCAGGTAGGAAATGAAACACTCTCTGCACCATCCCGATGCAGACTCCCGTGGTGTGATAGGAAATGAAATACTCTCTGCACCATCCCGATACACACTCTCGTGGTCAGATAGAAAATGAAACACTCTCTGCACCATCCCGATGCACACTCCTGTGGTCAGATAGGAAATGAGACACTCTCTGCACCATCCCGATGCACACACCCGTGGTCAGATAGGAAATGAAATACTCTCTGCCCCATCCCGATGCATACTCCCGTGGTCAGATAGTAAATGAAATACTCACTGCTTCATCCCGATGCACTCTCCCGTGGTCAGATAGGAAATGAAATACTCTTTGCCCCATCCCCATACACACTCCCGTGGTGTGATAGGAAATGGAATACTCTCTGCAGCATCCTGATGCACACTCCCGTGGTCAGATAAAAAATGAGACACTCTCTGCACCATCCCGATGCACACTCCCGTGGTCTGATAGGAAATGAGACACTCTCTGCACCACCCCGATGCACACTCCCGTGGTGTGATAGGAAATGAAACACTCTCTGCACCATCCCGATGCACGCTCCCGTGTTCTGATCGGAAATGAAACAGTCTCTGCACCATCCCATCACACACTCCCGGGGTCTGTCACAGACAGAAGCTGCCTCCGTGCCGTTCCATCAGACCCAGCGTAAATCTCCCTTCACACCGTCCCATCACACATTCACGGGGTCAGACACAGTGTGAATCTCCCTCCACACCTTCTCATCACACGTTCTCGAGCCTAACATAGTCTAAATCTCCCTCCTTACGCTCTCCTTATTTCACAAGCTTCCTGGCTAGTCACAGAGTGAAGCTCTCTCTCAACCGTCCGATCACGCTCAGCTGTGCTCACACACAAAGTGAGGTTCCGACAACGCTCTCCCAAGGGACACTGACGGGTTCAGACTCGCTCCACTACATCCAATCACACAACCCGGTCTCACATAGAATGAACGTCCCTCTGCACTGTCCACTCACACAGTCCCGGAGTCATACACAGATGCTCTCTCTCTAGCATCCCATGACGCACACCGATAATCAGGCACAGAGTCATGCTCCCTCCACACCGTCTCATCGCACACTCCCGGGGCCAGAGACACAGTGAATCTCCCTCCACACTTTCCCATCGCACACTTCCGGATTCAGACACAGAGTGATGCTCCATCTGTTCCGTCCCATTCCTCACTCTGGGATTCGGACACAGACAGAAGCACACACTGTCGGAATCAGACAGAGAGTGAGGCCCCCGTAGTACTGTCCCGTCGCACACTCATGGATTCAAACTGAACTCTGTCTCCATGGTGCCATAGCACACTTCGGGGGTCAGACATGGGGTGAACCGCTCTAGGCAATGTCCCAACACACAATCCCGCGGTTTGGCACAGAGTGAAGCTGGATCCATACTGTCCCATCCTATATTCCTGAAGTGAGACAAAGAATGATGCTACAATGCTACGTCTCACAATCCCGCGGTCAGACACAGAGTGAATCCACCTCCACAACGTCTCGTCAGACTCTCCTGGATTCAGTGATAGAATGAAACTGGCTTCACACAGCCCAATCACACACTCACCGGGTCAAACACAGAGTGAATCACCCTCCATACCATCTCTTCACACACTCCGATGTCAAGCACAGAGTGACGCTTCCTCTCTCCATGCCTGCCCTGTGATGAGGAGCGGGTGAAAGAGGGGGATGATGCCTCACCTCTTCTGCTGGTCAACAATTCACAGATGTGAGCCTTGGTTTCGTTGACAGATCTGTACTTCGTTTCCATCTCAGTGAACTGGTGACGGAGATCGCTGTTCGTTCGTTTAAGAGACGGACAAATCTGTGATACTGAGAGAGATGGTGAAGGATGCTTAGCGTTTACAGTAACACGTGAGTCAGCGGCACGCTACCGAACGGGTCACAGAGAGTGTTGTGTCTGTGTCACGGTGAAGGGTGTCACAGTGAAGGATGTGCTGGTGGCAGAGAGAGAGGCGTCGGCGCCTCATTGAGAGGCGTGTCTGTGTCACGCTGAGGGGTATATCAATGTCCAGTGGTGTCACGGTGCTTGAGTATATGTGTCTGTTCTTGTCTGGTTTTGTCTCTGTCACGGTGAGAGACATGTCGTGGCCACGGTGTGTGTGAGAGGGTCACGCTGAGCTGTGTGACGGTGTCACGGAGAGTACTATGTTGGAGTCAGTGTGAATTTAGGAGTCGGTATCACGTTCAGGAGTTTTCCTATGTCAGGGTGAGGTGCGGGTAATTTCCTCCGTGAGCGGTGCATCGGTGTTATTTTGAGGGTGATACTGTCTTGCTAAAGGGTGTTACAGAGACGTGTGAGTCTTTGAGATGATGCGGTGCAGAGCGGTTCACGCTGAGGAGCGTGAAGTTGTCCCGGTATACGGCACCTCAGTGTCCCGGTGAAGAGCGTGACGGTGTCATTCTGAAGAGTATGTTTCAGATCGCCTTGAGGAGTTTATCAATAACACGGTCAGGGGCATGTCGATGTTAGTGAGGGGTACGTTGCGGTCAGTGTGATTGCCATGTGTGTGTCCTTTTCGCGGTTCGCAGTGTAAATGTGTCTCGTTGAAGATCGTGAACGTGCTGAAGTGACAGGATTGCAGATGTTATGGTGAATGGCGTGTCGGTGTCAGGACAACTCTTGATTTTGTTACGGTAGGGTCCGTGTTTTTATCACGGTTAGGTGTGTGTCTGTTTTACAGAACATAGAACACGGAATAGTTCAGCACGTCAATGCCCTTCGGCCCACAATGCTGTGCCGACCCTTAAACCCTACATCGGATATAACCGCCCATTTCAAATTCCCCCATATACCTGTCTAGTATTCTCTTAAATTTCACTAGTGTATTTCCCACCACCACAGGCTCAGCTAGTGCATTCCCGGCACCAAAAACGCTGTGAGTAAAAAACCTTCCTCTAATATCCCCTTTGAACTTCCCTCCCCTTACCTTAAAGCCATGTCCTTTTGTGCTGAGCAGTGGTGCCCTGGGGAAGAGGCGCTGGCTGTCCACTCTATCTATTCCTCTTAATATCTTGTATACCTCTATCTTGTCTCCTCTCATCCTCCTCCTCTCCAAAGAGTAAAGCCCTAGCTCCCTTCATCTCTGATCATAATGCATACTCTCAAAACCAGGCAGCATCCTGGTAAATCTCCTCTGTACAGTTACCTATGCACATCCTTCCTATTGTGAGGCGACCAGAAAGGACACAGTACTCCAAGTATGGACTAACCAGAGATTTATAGAGCTACATGATTACCTCGTGACTCTTAAACTCCATCCCTCGACTTATGAAAGCTAACTCTCCATATGCTTTCTTAACTACCCAATCTACCTGTGAGGAAACGTTCATGGATCTGTGGAAATATACCCCCAGATCTCTCTGCTCCTCCTCAGTAACAGGTATCCTGCCTTTTACAGTGTACTCTTCCTTTGAGCTTGTCCTTGCAAAGTGTACCACCTCACACTTCTCCGGGTTGTACATCTGCCACTTCTCAGCCCACTTCTGCATCTTATCAATGTCTCCCTGCAATCATTGAGAATCCTCCACGTGATCCACTACACCACACAAACTTCGTGTTGCTTGAAAACATCCCAACGCAGACTTCTACCCCCACATACAGGTCGTTAACAAAATTCAGGAAAAGTAGGGGTGCCGGAACCGATCCTTGTGGGACGCCACTAGTCACAGCCCTGCAATCCGAATGTACTCCCTCTGCCACGACACTCTGTTTACTGCAGGCAAGCCAATTCTGAATCCAACTGGCCGAACTTCCCTGGATCCCATGCCTTCTGTCTTTCTGAATAAGCCTACCGCGTGGAACCTTATCAAATGTAGGTTCCGGTAAGTTTTGTTTCGTTAGTTTAGAGTAGAGAGAATGTCAGGCAGGATGAAGGAATACTCTTCTGCAGGATGGGGGAAGTGAGGGAGAACTCCGGTGTCCCCGACAACAACACCTGCAGGAAGTGCTTCCGGTTGCAGCTCCTAACAAACCTCGTTACGGAACCGGAGCAGGAGCTGGATGACCTCCGGATCATTCCCGAGAATGAGGAGTTTATAGATAGTAGTTTCAGGGAGGTAGTTACGGCAAAGAAGCAGGGCACCGGTAATTGGGTTATCGTCAGGCGAGGAAGGGGGAAAGGGCAGACAGAGTTGGGATCACCTGTGGCCATTCCCCTCAACAACATGTATACCGATTTGGATGCTGTTGGGAGGGATGGCTTACCCGGGACAAGCTGCGGCTACCGGATCTCTGGCACTGAGTCTGGTTCTGCAGTGCAGAAGGGAGCGGGGCAGATGAGGAGAGCGGTAGTCATAGGAGACTCGATAGTTAGAGGTACAGACAGGAGGTTCTGCAGTCGTGACAGAGACTCCCGGATGGTTTGTTGCCTCCCGGGTGCCAGGGTCAGGGATGTCTCTGATCTTGTGCACAGCATTCTGAATTGGGAGGGTGAGCAGCCAGATGTCATGGCTCTCGTCGGTACAAATGACATTGGAAGAAAGAGTGAGGAGGTCCTGAAGAGTGAGTATGGAGAGTTCGGTAGGAAGTTAGAAAGCAGGACCTCGAGGGTAGTGATCTCAAGATTGCTTCCTGTGCCACGTGCCAGTGAGGGTAAGTGTAAGATGGTCTGGAGGATGAACACGTGGTTGAGGAACTGGTGTAGGGGGTACGGTTTCAGATCTTTTGATCTTTGGTATCTCGTCTGAGTAGGTAGGACATGTACAATAGAGAAGGGTTACACCTGAACTAAAGGGGGACCCATATCCTTGCAGGGAGGTTTGCGGATGGTTTAAATTAGATTTGCAAGGGAATGGGAACCAGAGTGCCAGAGCAGAGAGTGGAGCGGGGGGTGAAAATACATGATGTTAAAAGTTCATGCAAAGTCAGAAATAGAAGAGCCGTGCGTGGTGGTAATAATCTTCTGCGGTTTGCCTATTTAAAAGCGAGGAGTATTTTGAGGAAGGCAGACGAGCTGAGGGCGTGGATTAACACATGGAATTATGACTTTATAGCCATTAGTGAAACTTGTCTATAGGAGGGGCAGGACTAGCAGCTTCATGTTCCAGGGATACGCATTTTCAGAGGTAGTAGAGATAAAGGGTTGAAGGGAGTGTGTTGGAATTGCTAGTCAAGGAAAATTTTACAGTAGTGCTCAGGCAGGATGGATTAGAGGGCTTGTCTACCGATGTCATCTGGCTGGAACTGAGAAATAGGAATGGTATGACCATATTAATGGGATTGTATTTCAGAACAGGCAATCGTCAGCGAGAATTGGAGCTGCAAAACTGCAGAGAGATAGCAGACAACTTCAGGAAACATGAAGTTGTGATAGTAAGAGATTTTAATTTTCCACATATTGTTGGTGATCCCATACTGACGGGTCAGAGTTTGTAAAATGTGATCAGGAAAGTTTTATAAATCAATATATAGAGTTACCAACTCGATAGGATGCAATAGTAGATCTCCTAATAGGAAACAAGTTAGAACAAGAGACGGGAGTGTGTGTAGGGGAACACTTTGGGTCTAGTGATCATAACACCATTAGTTTCAACTTGGCCATGGATAAAGATAGATCAGGTCCTCGGGTTGAGGTACTAAACTGGAAAAAGGGGAAATTTGAAGAAATGAGAAAGGATCGAAAAAGCCTGGAATGGAAATCTGATAAAGAAGAAGAGAGGGATGTATGAAAGTTATAGGCAACAAGGAGCAAATAAGGTGCTTGAGAAGAATAAAATTGGTCCTCTTGAAGAACAGAGCATTCGGCTATGTATGGAGCCAAAAGAAATGGAGAGATTTTAATTGTTTTTTTTATCATCTGTATTTACTTAGGAATTACAAGGAGACTCTGGAAATAAGGCAAACAAGTAGTGAGGTCACGGAACCTCAACAGTTAAAGAGGAGTATGGGCTTGCTCTCTTGAAGCAAATCAGAGTAGATAAATTCCCATGAGCAGACAGAGTATTCCCTTGGACCTTCAAGGAGCGTAGTGTTGAAATTTCTGGGGTCCTGGCAGATATATTTAAAATGTTAGTATACACGGGTGAGGTGCCGGAGGATTGGAGGGTAGCTCATGTTGTTCCGTTGTTTAAAAAATTTGTAAATGCAATCCGGGAAATTATAGGCCGGTATGTTTGACGTCAGTAGTAGGTAAATTATTGGAAGGTGTACTAAGACATAAAATCTACAGACAGGAACTTATTAGGCAGAGTCAACATGGCTTTGTGCGTGGTAGGTCATGTTTACCCAATCTATTACAGTTTTTCGAAGAGGTTAACAGGAAAGTAGATGAAGGGAAAGCAGCAGATGTTGACTACATGGACTTCAGTAAGGCCTTTGACAAGGTCCCGCAAGGGAGGATAGTTAGGAAGATTCAATCGCTAGGTATACATGGTGAGGTAGTAAATTGGATTAGACATTGGCTCAATGGAAGAAATCAGAGAGTGGTAGTGGAGGATTGCTTCTCTGAGTGGAGGCCTATGATTAGTGGTGTGCCACAGGAATCAGTGCTGTGTCCATTGTTATTTGTCATCTTTCTCAATGATCTGGATGATAATGTGATGAATTGGATCAGCAAATAATACAAAGATTGGAGGTGTAGTGGACAGTGAGGAAGATTTTGAAAGCTTTCAGAGGGAATTGGACCTGCTGGAAAAGTGGGATGACAAATGGAAGATGGAGTTTAATGCAGAAAAGTGTGAGGTATTGCACTTTGGAAGGAAAAACCAAGGTAGAACATAAAAGGTAAATGGTAGGACACTGAAGAGTGCAGTAGATCAGAGGGATCTGTGAATACAGATACATAATTTTCTACGAGTGGCGTCACAGGTAAATAGGTTCGTAAAGAAAGCTTTCGGCACTGGCCTTTATAAATCAAATTATTGAGTATAAGAGCTGGAATGTTAGGACGAGGTTTTATAAGACATTGATGAGGCCGAATTTGAGTGTTCCGTTTAGTTTTGGTCACCTACTTAGAGGAAGGGTATTAATAAGGTTGAAAGAGTGCAGAGAAGGTGTACAAGGATGTTGCCGAGACTTGAGAAACTGAGTTACAGAGGAAGGTTGAATAGGTTAGGACTGTATTCCTTGCAGCGTTGAAGAATGAGGGGTGATTTGATAGAGGTGTATAACATTATGGTGTGTATAGGTAGAGTGAATGCAAGCAGGCTTTTTCAACTGAGTTTAGGGGAAAAAAAAGAAACGAAGGACATGGGTTAAGGGTGAAGGGCGAAAAGTTTAAAGGGCACATTAGTGGGGGCTTCTTCACACCGAGAGTAATGGGAGTGTGGAATGAGATGCCATTTGAATTGGTGAATGCAGGCTTACTTTTATCATTTAAGAAAAACTTGGACTGGTACATGGATGAGAGGTGCATGCAGCGATATGGTCTAGCTGCAGGTCAGTGTAACTAGGCAGTAAAGATGGGTCAGCACAGCCAAGAAGAACCAAAAAGCCTGCTTCTGTGCTGTAATGTTCTATGGTTGGCAGTTGTGTGTCGGTATCACTTTCAGCGATGTGTTGGTGGGGGTTGTGGCGGGGTCACAGTTAGTGATGTGTCGTAGTCATTATAAGTGGCCCGTCAGTACCACAGTAAGGGGTGTCTTGGTATCACATTGAAGGGTGATTCGGGGTAATGTTGGTAATGTGTCACTGTTACAGTGGCCATTTTTATTCTCTGCGGTTTGGTCGTTGCAACAGGTGTGAAACTCACCATGAATCCTCCAACAGATACCCGTGATAATGAGGACCGCCATTAAAACGCAGATTAGCCAGATGCTTGAGTCTGATCGGTCTCTCCGTGCGGGTCGTTCACTTCCCATGTCGTCTGTGGAAACAAAAATCGTTTCGTGACTTTGTTAATCGTCATTTTCCCTGATCTAATCCACCCCTGCTGGTTATAGATTATACGAGGAAGGATATGGGAGTGGGAATACGCTCGAGGTTAGTTAGTGAGGAGACGGGAGGGGTACGGGTAATGGAGACCGAAAGGAGTATGTCAGTATCATGAGGCAGAGTGTGTCGGACTATCGGTGTCACAAAGAAGGACGTGTCGGTTTCACGGCGAGGCTGTGTCGGTGTCGAGTGGGGCGTGTGTCAGAGTCTTGGCACTCCTCACCATTCACCGTGTGTGTACCCCAGACTTGTACACCAAAGTCCCTCTCTGCTTCAACACTTCCCACTATTCAGAGCATAGGCCATTCACTTGAACACTGAGATGAAACTGCGCTAGGGATCTAAATTACCAAGTTCACCATTTACAGAGAAAAAAACTTGTCCAAATCCACACGTTCAGATCCATTCCGATCCAAGGTAAAATTGGTCTTGTTCCAATTTAGAATCCAAACCCGAGGACCGGACCTCTCCTTTTTCATAACTACCTTGAGACGAATGCATAAACCTCTAACACCTTAGTATTCCCAGTGTTCTCAGGAGGGAGGGTGAGCAGCCAGATCTCGTGGACCGTGTAGGGACCAATGAAGTGAATAGGAAGGAGGACGATATTCTGCAAAGAGAGTTTAAGTAGTTTGGTGCAAAGGTGAAGGACAGGACCTCTAGGGTGGCAATCTCAGTATTGCGAACCGTGCCACGTGCTAGTGCGGCTATAAATAGGAAGTTAATGCAGCTAAATACGTGGCTGAGGAGTTGGTGCAGGAGGGGGGGCTTCATGTTTCTGGATAATTGGGCATGGTTCCAGGGAGAGGTGGGACCTGTTCAGACGCCACGGGTTGCACCTGAACTGGAGGGGGACTAATAGAATCATAGAACCACGGAACATTACAGCATAGAAGCATGCCTTCTGGCCCTTCTTCGCTGTGCCAAACCATTTTTTTCTGCCTATTCCCACTGATCAGCAACTGGGCTGTATCCCTCCATACACCTCCCATCCATGTAGCTGTCCAAGTTTTTAATTAAATTTTAACGGTGAGCCCGCATTTACCACTTCATCTGGCAACTCATTCCACACTCCCGTTACTCTCTGTGTGAAGAAGCCCCGCCCTTTAATGTTCCCTTTAAACTTTCCCCCTTCACCCTTAACCCATGTCCTCTGTTTTTCTTCACCCCTAGACTCAGTGGAAAAAGCCTGCTTGCATTCACTCTATCTATACCCATCATAATTTTATACACCTCTATCAAACCTCCTCTAATTCTTCTGCGCTACAGGGTATGAAGTCCTCAATTATCCAAGCTTTCTCTGTAACTTAGTTTCTCAAGTGCCGGCAACATCCTTGTAAATCTTCTCTGCACTCTTTCAACATTATTAATATCCTCCCTGTAATTCGGTGACCAAAACTGCACGCAATACTCCAAATTCGGCCTCACTAATGCCTTATGCAACCTCAGCATAACATTACAACTCATATACTCAATAGTTGGATTTATAAAGGCCAATGTACCAACTGCTCTCTTTACTAACCTATCGACATGTGATACCACGTTTAGGGGATTTTGTATCTGCATTCCTGGATCCCTCTGTTCTACTGCACTCCTCAGTGCCCTACCATTTACTTTGTGTGTTCCAGCTCGTTTTTCCTTCCAAAGTGCAATACCTCACACGTGTCTGTATTAAACTCCATCGTACTCCATCAGCACTGTACGAAAGTAAGGTGACAAATGTTCAGGGCGTATTTGCGTAGAGTTCTGCATAGGTGCGTTCCAATGAGAAAGGGAAAGGTTGGAATGGTACAGGAACCGTGGTGTACAAAGGCTACTATACATCTATTGAAGAAGAAAAGAAGGCTTTACGAGAGGTTCCAAACACTACTTGATGACAAAGTTCTAAAAGATTATACAGCTGGCAGGAAGGAGCTTAAGAAAGAAATTAGGAGAGCCAGAAGGGACTATAAGAATGCTTTGGAGGATAGGATTAATGTAAATCGCAGGACATTATATAAGTATGTGAAGAACAAGTGGACAACTCTTGAGAGATTAGGACGAATCAAGTGTGAAAGTGGAAGAATGTGTTTGGAACCGGAGGAGATAGCAGAGCTACATAATGAATATTTTGCTTCAGTATTCACTAGGGTAAAGGATTCTGCCGATTGTCAGGGTGACATAGAGCGGAGTGAAAAGCATGACCATGTAGATATTAATAAAGACGATATGCCGTCGCTTTTAGAAAGCATCAGGTTGCATGGGTCACCGGGAAAGGACGACCAGGCTACTCTGCGATCCGAGCGAGGAGATTGCTGAGCCTCTGGCGATGATATTTGTACCATCAATGGGGACCGGAGAGATTCCGGAGGATTGGAGTATTGCGGATGTTGTTCCTTTATTTTTGAAAGGGAGGAGAGATAGCCCAGGAACTTACAGACCAATGAATCGTACTTCAGTGGTTGGTAAGTAGATGGAAAAGATCCTGAGAGGCTGGATTTGTGAACATTTGTAGAGGCATAATATGATTAACCTGATCAGTAAGTCATAAGGATTTCTGAAAGTCCTTCCGAGACTGATTGAATATTTATCGGGATGTGACTGAAAAAAAATGAAGGTAGCGCAGTCGATGTAGTGTATATTAATTCCACCGAGAATTTGATAAATTACCCATGGAAGGCTTATTGAGAAGGTAAGGAGGCATGGGTCCCGAGGGGGCATTGCTTTGTGGATCCAGAACTGGCTTGCCCACAGAAGGCAAAGAGAGTTTGTGGACGGGTCATATTCTGCATGGAGGCCGGTGAACAGTGGAGTTCCTCAGGGAGCTGTTCTGGGAGCCCTACTCTTCCTGATTTTATAAATGACCTGGATGAGAATGTGGAAGAGTGGTTGCTTAATATGCGGATGATAGAATGGTTGGGGCTGTTGTAAATACCCCCTATTTAGACGTCTGTCAGAGTTTACTGCAGGACATTCATAGGATGGAAAAGTGGGCTGAGAAGTGGCAGATGGAGTTCAACCCAGGTAAGTGTGAGGTTGTTCATATTGGCAGGTTAAAATAAGAAGACAGAATATAGTATTAATGGTAATGTCCTTGACAATGTGGGGATCAGAGGAATCTTGGGGTCCGAGACGCTGCGGCGCTGTTGTCTCTGTGGTTAAGGTAGCATATGAGGCATTGGTCTTCATCAAGCGTGAGATTGAGTTTAGGAGCCGAGGGGTAACGCTGCAGCTGTAAATGACCCTGTTCAGACCCCACCTGAAATAATGTGCTCAGTTCTGGCCGCCTCTCTACAGGAAAGACGTGTAGAGGGTACAGAGGGGATTTACAAGGACGTTGCCTGGATTGCAGAGCCTGCCCTATGAGAATAGGTTGAGTAAACTCGGCCGTTTTGTCCGTGGAGCGACGGAGAATGAGAGAGGACCTGATAATGTATATAAGATGATGAGAGGCATTGATCGTGTGGATAGTCAGAGGCCTTCCTTTCCCTGCGGTGAAATGGCTGGCACGAGTGGGCACAGTTTTAAGCTGCTTAGAAGTAGGTACAGAGGGGATGTCAGGGGTATTTTTATTTTTGTTCGGAGAGAATGGTGAGTTCGCGTAATGCGCTGCCGGACACGGTGGTGGAGCCCGACAGGACAGACACTTTTAACAGTCTCCAGGACAGGTACATGGAGCTCAGGAAAATAGAGAGCTATTGGTAAACCCATGTAATTTCGAAGTCCATTTTGTAAAAGGGCTGGATGGTTCGGAGCTAAGGACATGTCCACACATATTGTTGGCCGAATGGTCTGTATTGTGATCTCGGCATTCTGTGTTTCTATGTTTCTATGACCGCTGGACGGAGCGGTCTGAGGAGAGTGGATCCGAGGGTCACCTACGCTCGGGAGAGGTCGAAGGTCACAAATGGACGACACTGTGAGCTCCACCGTTGGACTATTAGACTGTTTCATGAGAACGTGCCCCTTTCTTATTTTCTTATGTTGCTTTACTAACCATATAGTCAAAATACAAATTTAAAGCTCAATCGTTTGCACGCATATTGTGTACAGTTTTTAAACATCGTACAGCATCCATCCAAACGAGATTTCGAAAGTTTCTCGGTCCGGGGGCTACCATCACCCGGATGAAGCCGCGAGCCGAACCGATGATTGCATTCCCACTATTTTCTATTTTCTTGTAAGCCCTTTCTTTAGCTTTTACAAGAGTTTTGAGTTCCCTTTTCGGCCAAAGTTGACTTCTTCTTGAGTACTGAGAACTTCTTCATTTTTGGAATACACATGTCCTGCACCTTCCTCATCATTTCCAAGAAACGAAAGCAATTGCTGCTCTGCTGAAATCCCTTGCAGATGTGGTTGGAGAAATGGCAGGTGAGTTCAACCCAGACAAATAGAAAGATATAGCACACTATTAAAGAGAAGACCGTGTCGATGAGCAGAGGGATCTTGTTTGGAGCTATTGTTTGTGGCTCCATGAACGCGGCTCCACAGTTTGCAGACGGTATGAGGGTAAGTAGAGGGGCAGGTAGTTTTGAGGAAGTAGACAGGCTACAGAAGGGTTTAAACAGGGCAAAGTAATGGCAGATGTACTGCTGTGTTGAAAGATGCATGGTCATGCTTTAGGAGAAATTAAAAGGGTTAAATATTTTATAAATGGAGAGAAAACAAAAAAAAAAAACAACAAATTCAAGGGGACATAAAGGTCCCTGTGCGGGATTTCCTGAAGGTTAATTTGAAGGTTGAACATGCAGTACATTCCCGGCCCCTCAGCCCACAGTGTTGTGCCGATGATGTAACCTTCTCAGGTTGAATCTGTGATGAGGAGGGCAAATGCATGTCAGCATTTCGACTCGAATATAAAAGGAAAGGTGTGATGCTGAGACTTTATAAAGCACTGGTGAGGCCTCACGTGGAGTATTATGAACAGTTTTGGGCCTCTTATCTTAGAAAGATTGTGCTCAAAGTGAAGAGGGTTCAAACGAGGTTCACAAAAATGATTCCAAGATTGAAGGGCCTCATATGAGAAGTGCTTGATAGCTCTCGGTCTGCACTCTCTGGAATTTAGAAGGAAGAAAGGTGACCCCATTGAAATCTATTGACTATATGTAAATGCCTTGATCGAGGTGATGTGGAGAGGATAGTTTCTATGGTCGGGGAGTCGAAGACCAGAGGACAAAAACTTCTTGAAATCGCTCACTGAGTATATTTGGCTGTTGGTTATTGCCCAAAATTCACAGTATAAATTTAAGAGATAACTTGACATTGGCGGAGTCGTAAGGCAATGGGATCACCTATTCAAGGTACACCGATGTCTGTGTCTTTATTTCTGTTTGACCCCGGGATGGATTCTTTTACAGTCCAATTCGGTAAAGCAGGGTAAATTCTTCGGGAGTAATGATGTGGGAAACAGGGAGAGATGACCGGCTGATTTGATTGTGTAGGAGCTATTTCTTGTATTGGGATGTGTAATAAACATAGACATGTGCATTAAGAAAATCCCTGATGGTGGGCGCCCTGGGAGATGGAAGGTTGGGAGAGACGGAGATGAACTCTAGTGATGAGAGAGGGAAAGAGAAGCGGAGATTGGGAGCATGGAACATAGAAGGGGAGGGAGGTATCAGATGGCGTGAGACGCAGGGAGAGTTGTCGGACTGATTTGACCGGGGAAGGTAGATCACGCACGGATAGCAGATGTACCTTTCATGGAATTTAACAAGGCTTTTAACAAGGTCCAGTTTGCAGACTACACTGGAGGATGATGTGCAACCCGCGAACACCTCTCTGAGCAGTTTGATTGCGTTCAGCTATATGGCGGTTTTTATGAGAATGTACAAGGAGCTGTTAATAACATTGTCGAAGAGAGTAATGTTGGTGGCGGTGTCTCTAACTATCCACACGATCAATGCCTCTCATCATTTATACACCTCTGTCAGGTCACCTCACATCCTCCGACACTCCAAGGAGATAACTGCGATTTCACTGAAACTATTACTAGACGGCATGATCCCCAATCCGGGCAAAATCTTTGTAAAGCACCTGTGTGCCATTCCTATAGGTTCCACATTATCCTTGTAGTGTGTTGACCAGAACTGAGCACAGTTCTCCAAGCTGGGGGGGGGGGGTGGTCTTACCGGTGTGCTATAGGGCTGTAACATTACCTCTCGCTGTTGAACTCAATTCCACGGTTGTTGATTGCCAATGCATCGTGTTCTTAAACACAGAGTCAAACTGCGCAGCCGCTCTGAGTGTCTGATGGACTCGGACTCCAAGATCCCTCTGATCGTCCACACTGCAAGGTTTACCATTAGTAATATATTCAGCCATTATATTAAACCTACGCAAACGAACCACCTCCCACTGACCTGGGTTGAACGCAATCTGCCACTTCTCAGCCCAGTTTTACATCCATAAGACCATAAGACAAACGAGCGGAAGTCGGCCATTCGGCCCATCGAGTCTGCTCCGCCATTTTATCATGAGCTGATCCATTCTCCCATTTAGTCCCACTCCCCCGCCTTCTCACCTTATCCTTTGATGCCCTGGCAACTTAGCCAACTATCAATCTCTGCCTTAAATACACCCAATTACTTGAACTCCACTGCCGCCCGTGGCAACTAATTCCACAGATTCACCACCCTCTGGATAATAATAAAAAAAATCTTCGCATCTCTGTTCTGAATGGGCGCCCTTCAATCCTTAAGTCATGCCTTCTCGTACTGGACTCCCCCAACATGGGAAACAACTTTGTCACAACCACTCTGTCCATGCCTTTTAACATTAGAAATGTTTCTGTCAGTCCCTTCCCTAATTCTTTTAAACTCCAAAGTGTACAGTCCAAGTGCGGTCAAACGTTCCTCATGTTTTAACCCTCTCATTCCCGGAATCAATGTAGTGAAGCTTCTCTGAAACCACTCCAATGTCAGCTCAAACTTTTTTTAAATATGGATCCCAAAACTGCATACAGTGCTCCAAGTGAGATCTTACCAGTGCCTTATAGAGCCTCAACATCACATCCGTGCTCCTATACTCTTCCTCGAGAAATAAATGCCAGCATTGCATTCGCCTTCTTCACCACCAACTCAACCTGGAGGTTAACATTAAGGGTATCCTTCATGTGGACCCCCAAGTCCCGTTGCATCTCAGAATTTTGAATTAGTCCCTTATTTAAATAATATTCTGCCTGTTTATTTAACCAGATAACCATATACAAATTATAGAACAGAAACAGGCCAACTCAGCCCTACTAGTCCGTGCCGTCGCTTACACTCACCTGGTCCCACTGGCCCGCGATCAGCCCATAACCCTCCATTCCTTTCCTGTCCATATACTTATTCAATTTTACTTTAAATGATAATACCGAACCTAGTATTACCAGTAACACTTCTACTGTAAGCTCATTCCACACAGTGACCACTCTCTGAGTAAAGATATTCATCCTCGTGTAAACTTTAAACTTTTTGCCCACAAACTCTCAAATCATGTCCTCTTGTTTGAATCTCCCCAACTCTCAATGGAAAAAGCCTATCCACGTCAGCTTGATCTATCCCTCTCATAATTTTAAATATCTCTATCAAGTCCCACCCCAATCCTCTACGCTCCAAAGAATAAAGACCTAACTTTTTCAGCATTTCCCTGTAACTTAGGTGCTGAAACCCAGGAAACATTCTAGTAAATCTTCTTTGTACTCTCTCCATTTTGTTGATATCTTTCCTATAATTCGGTGACCAGAACTATACACAATACACCAAATTCGGCCTTTCCAATGCCTTGTACAATTTTAACATTACATCCCAACTCCTATACTCAATGCTCTGATTTATAAGGGCCAGCATACCAAAAGCTGTCTTCACCACCCTATCCACATGAGATTCTACCTTCAGGGAACTGTGCACCATTATTCCTAGATCACTCTGTTCTACTGCATTCTTCAATGCCCTACAATTTCCCATGATTGCCCTATTTGGATTATTCCTACCAAAAATATAGCAACTCACATTTATCAGCATTAACCTTCATCTGCCATCGTTCAGCCCACTCTTCTAACTGGCCTAAATCTCTCTGCAAGCTTTCTTCTACCAAAGTGCATGAACATGCACTTTCCAACATTGTATTTAATTTGCCTCTGCTTTTCCCATTCTCCCAATCTAAGCAAGTCTCTCTGCAGACTCAGTGTTTCCTCAGCACTACCTGCCCCTCCACCCATTTTGCATCATCAGCAAACATTGCCACAGAGCCTTCTATTCCGTAATCCAAATGGTTGATATACAATATTAAAAGAAGCGGCCACCACACAGAGCCCTGTGGAACGCCAACGGTAACCGGCAGCAGACCAGAATGGGATCCCTTTATTCACATTCTATGTTTCCTGCTAATCAGCCAATGCTCTATCCACGTATGTAACTTTCTCGTAATTCCATGGACACCTATCTTGTTTAGCAGCCTCATGTGTGGCACCTTGCCAAAGGCCTTCTGAAAATCCAAGTATACAACATCTACTACATCTCCCTTTTCTAGCCTAGTTGTAATTTCCTCAAAATCCAATCGGTATCCCGCTGTAACCGCTGACAGCTATCCGCTCTATCCGAACTCCATGCAGAATATGACCCTTCTGTAACAACTCTTTGCCTTCTGTAGGCAAGCCAGTTCAGGATCCAGAAAGCAATGTCCCCTTGGATCCCATGTATCCTTTCATTCTTAATAAGCCTTGCTTGGGATACCTTATCAAATGCCTTGCCGAAATCCTTTAACACTGAATCTACTGCTCTTCCTTCATCAACGTGCATTGTCACATCCTCAACAAATTCAATCAGGCTCGTAAGGCACGTCCTGCCCTTGACAAAGTTATGCTGTCTATTGCTAAACGTATTATATCTCCCCAAATGTGCATAAATCCTGCATTTTACGATCTTCTCCATCAACTTACCAACCACTGTGTTAAGACTCACTGGTCTATAATTTCCTGGGCTGCATCTACTCGCTTTCCGGAATAAAGGAACAATATCGGCAACCCACCAATCCTCCGGAACCTCGCCCGTCCCAACTGAGGATGCAAAGATCATCGCCAAAGTCTCAGCAACCTCCTCCCTTACTTCCCAGAGTAGCCTTGGGTACATCTCATCCGGTCCCGGCGACTTATTCAAATTATGATTTCGAAAATCTCCAGCACATCCTCTTTTTTAATATCTACGTGCTCAAGATTTTCAGTCTGCTGCAAGTCATCACAACGATCACCAAGATCCTTTTCCATAGTGATATCTCACTGAGATCTAACACCTGACCAGGTTAATTTTCCAATAATAAACCAAGAAGCTTCTCGTCCTGCAGGCTTATCTTCAAATTGTGTCAAGAAACTTTTCCGGACACAACTAACAGACTCAAGCCATCTAAACCTCTTGCTCTAGGGAGATGCCAATCGATATTTGGGAAATTAATATCTCCCATCGCGACTACACTGTTATTATCATAACTGTCCAAGATTTGTTCCCCTATCTGCTCCTCCATATTCCGGCTACTATTGGGCGGCTTATATACAAAAAAAACACCCAGTAAAGTTATTGACCCCTTCCTGTTCCCAATCTTCACTCTAAGAGTCTCCGTAGATAACTCCTCCATGGCGTCCACCTTTCCTGCAGCTGTGTCACTATCTCTGATCAACAGTGCCACGCCCACACCTCTTTTGCCCCCCTCCCTGTCCTTTCTGAAACATCTAAAAGTCGGCACTTGAAGTATCCATTCCTGTCTCTGAGCCATCCAAGTCTCTGTAATGCCCACCACATCATATCTCCAAAGGATTTCTTCGGCAGTTTGAACGGGGCACGAATGCGCAAGCGCGTGAAATACAGCCCGTGGGGCAGCGGGAGAGTTTATAAAGCGAGCAGATTAACGGAGCGGGCGACGTAGTGGAGGGAGACAGAGTAGGAAGGCTTTGGCTCCAGAGGCTTCGGCGAGCAGATGCTGAGGACTAGCTTGCTCCCAGTGAGGTAAGGCCGGGTAATCTCCATCAATTAATCTAATTAGTTTAGGAGTAGGTAATGGAAGCAGCAGTTCGGGCAGTCGAGTGCTCCGTTAGCAGTATGTGGGAAGTCCGGGCGAGCACAAATGTGCTTGATGACCACACCTGCAAAAGGTGCTTCCAGATAGAGCTCATGACAAACCGTGTTAGGGAACTGGAGCTATAGCTGGATTAACTTCAGATCATTCGGGAGGTGGAGGGAGAAATAAACAGGAGTTACAGGGAGACATTCACCCCGAAATTTCAGCAGGCAGGTAGTTGGGCGACTGTGAGCGGAGGGAAGGGGAATAGACAGAATGAGCAGAGCACCACTGCGGCCGTTCCCACCAATAATAAGTATACCGTTTTGGATACTGTTGGTGGGGACGAAATACCAGGGACAATTTGTAGTGGTCACGTCTCTGGCAGTGAGACTGGATCCTCAGCTCAGAGGGGATGGAACGAAAAGAGGAGAACAGTAGTAATAGGGGATTCGATGGTTGGGGGAGAGATAGGAGAATCTGTGGAAGAGATCAAGAATCTCGGATGGTCTGTTGCCTCCCTGGTGTCAGGGTCCGCGATATCTCGGATCGAGTTCTCAGTATTCTCAAGAGGGAGGGTGAGCAGCCGGAGTCGTAGTCCATTTTGGGGCAAATGACGTGGATAGGAAGCAGGAGGGGGTCCTGCAAAGTGTGTTTAGGGAGTCAGGTGCAAAGTTGAAGGACAGGACATCCAGGATTGCAGTGTCAGGATCTAGTGAGGCCAGGAATAAGAAGATAATGCAGCTAAATATGTGGCTAAGGAGTTCGTGCAAGAAGGATAGCTTCATGTTTCTGGACAATTGGGCTTTGTTCCCGGGAAGGTGGGGCTTGTACCGTCCGGACGGTTTGCACCTGAACTGGTGGGGGACTAACATCCTTGCGGGAATGTTTCCTAGTGCTGCACCGGGGTGTTTAGACTACATTTGCAGGGGGAGGGGAACCAGAGTGTCAGAGCAGATAGTGAGGAAGAGAAGGATAAATGTCATACGAGAGCTGCAAGTACAGTGCATGGAGTAAAGCCAGATCTAGCACTGGAGGAAAGAGAAACAGAATAAAGAATGTAAAGCCAGTTAGGTAGAAGGGCTAAAGTGCGTGTACGACAATGCAAGAAACATCACGAACAAAGGTGATGACAAATTGCTCTCCCTTACTATTTCTCAGTTCTATCCATACTGACTCTACATCTCCTGATTCTATGTCACACCTCGCAAGGGACTGAATTTCATTCCTCACCAGCAGAGCCAACCATCCCCTCTGCCCACCTGTCTGTCCTGCTGATTGGACGTATACGCTTGATTATTCATTTCCCAGTGAAAAGTGGCAGATACGTTCACCTCTGAGAAGTGTGAGGTGGTATACTTTGGAAGGACAAACTCCAAAGCAGAGTACAAAGTAAATGGCAGGATACATGGTACTGGGGAGGAGTAGAGTGATCTGGGGTACATGTCTACAGTTCCATGAAAGATGCCTCACAGATAGATAGGGTAGATAAGAACGCCTATGGGGTCTACAGTCTTTTAAGTATTTAAGTATTTTATAAAGTATTTTAAGAGACTTTTGAATATGTACATGGTGCTTAGTGAAGGGCTTTATGTAAGCCAATTCATTTCAAAATGAGGAACTTGTTCGGCACAACATTGCCGGCCGAAGAGCCTGTATTGTGCTGTAGGTTTTCTAAGTTTCTATGAAATCTGCGCAACAGACAACATGGGTCCCAGCAACATGCCATCCAGGACTCTCGCTCTCTCCACAGAGCCTCCTTGTGTTATCCATATTAACGAATCCCCTGTCACGGCAGCTCGCCTCTGCTCTCCCTCACATTCCCTTCTGAGTCACAGAACATTAAAGAGAGTCACAGAGCCACCAAACTGCTGTCATCAACTACCACCACACACACACACACACACACACACACACACACACACACACACACACACACACACACACACCAGTATCCGAAGTGTGTGGTTGTGTATGTGTGTAGAGGTGTGTGGTATGGATTTCGAGGCCGAAATAGTATATATGGGTGGTGATATAGTGGGCCCTACATGGAGTGGTGTCCACGCAGACATGGGGTCACATGTAAAGTTGTTCCGGCACCATCGCAGCACACTCTAATGGATTCAGAAAAACTGTGCAACGCTATCCCTCCTCCGTCCAACCCTCTCATCAATACCCAGTCATTCGGCTTTTGTGTCTCGAATTGAGTGTGCCTCTCGGAGATGGTGTGTGTGTGTGTGTGTGTGTGTGTGTGTGTGTGTGTGTGTGTGTTTGTGTGTGTGTGTGTGTGTGTGTGTGTGTGTCTGTGTCTGTGTGTGTTTGTGTGTGTGTGTGTGTGTGTGTGTGTGTGTGTGTGTGTGTCTGTGTGTCTGTGTCTGTGTGTGTTTGTGTGTGTGTGTGTGTCTGTGTGTGTGTGTGTGTGTGTGTGTGTGTGTGTGTGTGTGTGTGTGTGTGTGTGTGACTGGGTAATGTGCTGCGTGAGGAGGAAGGAAGGGGAAGGGAGAAGAGGCGAGAGAAAGGGTGTTAAGACTGCAGATACTGAAGCAAGTGGTGTGGAACCACACGACCGGCCTGTGCATGCAGAGATGTGGATAAGCTCATATCCTGCTGATAGATATCCAGTGGAAGGGGCGAGGTGTAATACTGGACGTGATCTCTCCCTTATACTCCCCACAATTGCCTGTGACTCAGAGATTGAGGAATAAGGGAGCGGGGGGCGACTTAGATGGGGATCGTTTAGCGGCTGGAGTGTATCTCACAGAAGGAGAGGGGCGTAGGGAACGTACAGGATGTGAGAGGGGCTAGAGATACTGTGTGAAATAGAGGCGGTAGAGCAAAAGAGATGAAAGTCCGCGTAGAATGAGAGAGAGGGTGAGGGAGATGGAGGCGTAGAGAGTTGGGGGTGGACAGACAGCGTGTGTGTGGGCGTAGACTGAGACAGAGCGACAGAACAATAACCCCTGGAAAGTCCAAACAAACTCTCCCGGGGTCAGACACAGTGTGGAACTCGGTTCACACCATCCCATCATACAATGCCGGGGTCCGACACAAAGTGCAGCTCCCACGGCTCCGTCCCATCAAACACACCTGGAGTCAGCCACAGAGCAAATTCTCCCTGTACACCGCCCCATCACACATTCCTGGGTTCAGACACACAGTGAAGTTCCCTCCACACCGTCACTTCTCACACTCCGGGGTGTCAGACACAGAGTGAATCTTCCTCCTCAATATCCCATTATACGCCACTCCTGGGGTCAGACACCGAGTCTTTCGCTTTCTATCTCTCTGTCTGTCTGTCTGTCGGTATCTCTCTCTCTCTCTCTCTCTCTCTCTCTCTCTCTCTCTCTCTCTCTCTCTCTCTCTCTCTCTCTCTCTCTCTCTCTCTCTCTCTCTCTCTCTCTCTCACTCACTCTCTGTCTTCCGCTGTCCTTAAGATTAGGAGCGGGAATCGGGGTTTTACCTAACCTGTCCTGCTGGTCAACAGTTGGCAGAAGAATTTGCTTTCGTGGATAGAGAGATTCTTTGTTGAGGGTGTAGGCATACTTGAGACAGGTGTTCTGGCAGAGGTCCCGAAGGGAATTCTCGATTGTCCTCGATTCAACGGTCGAATGCAACTCAATGACTTTTAGTCGATATTGGCTCCGGGTCCTGTTCGTCTCCTGATATTATTCCACAAGTCAGCTCTCCTCGTTCGTAAGAGATCAGCGAGAGGCAAAACTCTGTCAAGAAGAAAAGAGAAATTTGCAAAAGTTTCGGAAGGCTGGGTAATCGCTAAAAGATTATAAGGCTAGCAGGAAGGATCTTAAGAGGGTAATTAGGAGGGGCCAGAAGGGGCCATCTGCAGCCTTGGCGGGCAGGAGTAAGGAAAACACCAAGGCATTCTACAAGTACAGGAGGAGCAGGAGGATAAGACGTGAAAGAATAGGGCGTATCAAGTGAGACAGTGTAAACTGTGTCTGGAACCGGATGAAATAGCAGAGTTACTTAATGAATACTTTGCTTGAGGTTTCCCTATGGAAAAGCATCTTAGTGATAGTGATAATTTGCAGCAGACTGAAAAGATAGAGCATGTAGATATTAAGAAAGAGGATTTGCTGCAGCTTTTGAAAAGATCAAGTTGGAAAAGTCGCTGGGACCTGATGGGATGTACCCCCGGCTACAATGAGAGGAGAGGGAGGAGATTACTGAGCCTCTGCCGATGATCTTTGAATCATCAGTGGGGATGGGAGAGTTCCTGGAGGATTGGAGGGTTGCGGATGTTGTTCCTTTATTCAAGAAATGGAGTAGAGTTAGCTCAGGAAATTATAGACCAGTGAGTTTTACATCACCGGTTGGTAAGTTGATGGAGAAGATACTGGGAAGCTGTATTTATGAATGTTTTGAGAGGTATGATATGATTAGGAACAGTCAAAATAGCTTTGTCATCGGCAAATTGTTCCGTACGAGACTGATTGATTTTTTTGAGGATGTGAATGAACACATTGATGAAGGAAGAGTAGTAGATGTAGTGTACATTGATTTCAGTAATGCCTTTGATAAGGTCCCCCATGCATGGCTTATTGAGGAAGTAAAGAGGCATGGGATACAAGGCGACATTGCCTTGTGGATCCAGAACTTGCTTGCCCACAGAAGGCAAAGAGTGGGTGTGGACGTGTCATATTCTGCATGAGGTTCGGTGACAATTGGAGTGCCTCAGGGATCTGTTCTGGGACCCTTACTGTTCGTGATTTTTTTATAAATTGACCTGGATGAGGAAGTGGAGGGGTGGATTAGTAAGCGTGATGATGACACAAAGGTTGGAGTTGTTGTGGGTAGTGTAGAGGGCTGTCAGAGTTTACTGCGGGACATTAATTGGATGAAAAACTGGTCTGAGAAGTAGCAGAAGAAGTTCAACCCAAATATGCGTGAAGTAGTTCCGTTTGGTAGGTCAGTAATATGGAAAAATATAGTATTAATGGTAAGAATCTTAGCACTGTGGAGGATCAGTGAGACCTTGGAGTCCGAGTCCAGAGTACGCTCAAAGCAGCTGCGCATGTTGACTCTTTGGTTAAAAAGACGTCCGGTGTATTGGTGTTCATCAATCGTGGGATTCAAATTAGAGCCGAGAGGTAATGTGGCAGCTGTATATGCCCCTGACCAGATCCCACTTAGAGTACTGTGCTCAGTTCCGGTCGCCTCACTGCGGGAATGATGAGGAAACCATAGAAAGTATACAAAGATTTACAGGGATGTTTCGCAGATTGGGGAACGAGCCTTGTCATAAGAAGTTGAGTAAACTCAGCCTTTTCTCCTTGGCGCGACGGAGAATGTGCGGTGACCTGACATTGATAGAAAAGGTGATGAGAGATACTGGTCGTGTGGATAGTCAGAGGCTTTTTCCCAGGGCTGAAATGGTTGCCGCAAGAGGACACAGGTTTAAGGAGCTGCAGGGTAGATACAGAGGAGATGTCAGGGGTAAGAAATTTACTCAGAGAGTGGGGATTGCGTGGAAATGGCTGCCGGCAATGCTGGTGGAGGCGGATACGATCGGGTATTTTAAGAGACTTTTGAATATGTACATGGTGCTTAGTGAAGGGCTTTATGTAAGCCAATTCATTTCAAAATGAGGAACTTGTTCGGCACAACATTGCCGGCCGAAGAGCCTGTATTGTGCTGTAGGTTTTCTAAGTTTCTATGAAATCTGCGCAACAGACAACATGGGTCCCAGCAACATGCCATCCAGGACTCTCGCTCTCTCCACAGAGCCTCCTTGTGTTATCCATATTAACGAATCCCCTGTCACGGCAGCTCGCCTCTGCTCTCCCTCACATTCCCTTCTGAGTCACAGAACATTAAAGAGAGTCACAGAGCCACCAAACTGCTGTCATCAACTACCACCACACACACACACACACACACACACACACACACACACACACACACACACACACACACACACACACACACACACACACACACACACACACACACACCAGTATCCGAAGTGTGTGGTTGTGTATGTGTGTAGAGGTGTGTGGTATGGATTTCGAGGCCGAAATAGTATATATGGGTGGTGATATAGTGGGCCCTACATGGAGTGGTGTCCACGCAGACATGGGGTCACATGTAAAGTTGTTCCGGCACCATCGCAGCACACTCTAATGGATTCAGAAAAACTGTGCAACGCTATCCCTCCTCCGTCCAACCCTCTCATCAATACCCAGTCATTCGGCTTTTGTGTCTCGAATTGAGTGTGCCTCTCAGAGATGGTGTGTGTGTGTGTGTGTGTGTGTGTGTGTGTGTGTGTGTGTGTGTGTGTGTGTCTGTGTCTGTGTGTGTTTGTGTGTGTGTGTGTGTGTGTGTGTGTGTGTGTGTGTCTGTGTGTCTGTGTCTGTGTGTGTTTGTGTGTGTGTGTGTGTGTGTGTGTGTGTGTGTGTGTGTGTGTGTGTGTGACTGGGTAATGTGCTGCGTGAGGAGGAAGGAAGGGGAAGGGAGAAGAGGCGAGAGAAAGGGTGTTAAGACTGCAGATACTGAAGCAAGTGGTGTGGAACCACACGACCGGCCTGTGCATGCAGAGATGTGGATAAGCTCATATCCTGCTGATAGATATCCAGTGGAAGGGGCGAGGTGTAATACTGGACGTGATCTCTCCCTTATACTCCCCACAATTGCCTGTGACTCAGAGATTGAGGAATAAGGGAGCGGGGGGCGACTTAGATGGGGATCGTTTAGCGGCTGGAGTGTATCTCACAGAAGGAGAGGGGCGTAGGGAACGTACAGGATGTGAGAGGGGCTAGAGATACTGTGTGAAATAGAGGCGGTAGAGCAAAAGAGATGAAAGTCCGCGTAGAATGAGAGAGAGGGTGAGGGAGATGGAGGCGTAGAGAGTTGGGGGTGGACAGACAGCGTGTGTGTGGGCGTAGACTGAGACAGAGCGACAGAACAATAACCCCTGGAAAGTCCAAACAAACTCTCCCGGGGTCAGACACAGTGTGGAACTCGGTTCACACCATCCCATCATACAATGCCGGGGTCCGACACAAAGTGCAGCTCCCACGGCTCCGTCCCATCAAACACACCTGGAGTCAGCCACAGAGCAAATTCTCCCTGTACACCGCCCCATCACACATTCCTGGGTTCAGACACACAGTGAAGTTCCCTCCACACCGTCACTTCTCACACTCCGGGGTGTCAGACACAGAGTGAATCTTCCTCCTCAATATCCCATTATACGCCACTCCTGGGGTCAGACACCGAGTCTTTCGCTTTCTATCTCTCTGTCTGTCTGTCTGTCGGTATCTCTCTCTCTCTCTCTCTCTCTCTCTCTCTCTCTCTCTCTCTCTCTCTCTCTCTCTCTCTCTCTCTCTCTCTCTCTCTCTCTCTCTCTCACTCACTCTCTGTCTTCCGCTGTCCTTAAGATTAGGAGCGGGAATCGGGGTTTTACCTAACCTGTCCTGCTGGTCAACAGTTGGCAGAAGAATTTGCTTTCGTGGATAGAGAGATTCTTGTTGAGGGTGTAGGCATACTTGAGACAGGTGTTCTGGCAGAGGTCCCGAAGGGAATTCTCGATTGTCCTCGATTCAACGGTCGAATGCAACTCAGTGACTTTTAGTCGATATTGGCTCCGGGTCCTGTTCGTCTCCTGATATTATTCCACAAGTCAGCTCGCCTCGTTCGTAAGAGATCAGCGAGAGGCAAAACTCTGTCAAGAAGAAAAGAGAAATTTACAAAAGTTTCGGAAGGCTGGGTAATCGCTAAAAGATTATAAGGCTAGCAGGAAGGATCTTAAGAGGGTAATTAGGAGGGGCCAGAAGGGGCCATCTGCAGCCTTGGCGGGCAGGAGTAAGGAAAACACCAAGGCATTCTACAAGTACAGGAGGAGCAGGAGGATAAGACGTGAAAGAATAGGGCGTATCAAGTGAGTCAGTGTAAACTGTGTCTGGAACCGGATGAAATAGCAGAGTTACTTAATGAATACTTTGCTTGAGGTTTCCCTATGGAAAAGCATCTTAGTGATAGTGATAATTTGCAGCAGACTGAAAAGATAGAGCATGTAGATATTAAGAAAGAGGATTTGCTGGAGCTTTTGAAAAGATCAAGTTGGAAAAGTCGCTGGGACCTGATGGGATGTACCCCCGGCTACAATGAGAGGAGAGGGAGGAGATTACTGAGCCTCTGCCGATGATCTTTGAATCATCAGTGGGGATGGGAGAGTTCCTGGAGGATTGGAGGGTTGCGGATGTTGTTCCTTTATTCAAGAAATGGAGTAGAGTTAGCTCAGGAAATTATAGACCAGTGAGTCTTACATCACCGGTTGGTAAGTTGATGGAGAAGATACTGGGAAGCTGTATTTATGAATGTTTTGAGAGGTATGATATGATTAGGAACAGTCAAAATAGCTTTGTCATCGGCAAATTGTTCCGTACGAGACTGATTGATTTTTTTGAGGATGTGAATGAACACATTGATGAAGGAAGAGTAGTAGATGTAGTGTACATTGATTTCAGTAATGCCTTTGATAAGGTCCCCCATGCATGGCTTATTGAGGAAGTAAAGAGGCATGGGATACAAGGCGACATTGCCTTGTGGATCCAGAACTTGCTTGCCCACAGAAGGCAAAGAGTGGGTGTGGACGTGTCATATTCTGCATGAGGTTCGATGACAATTGGAGTGCCTCAGGGATCTGTTCTGGGACCCTTACTGTTCGTGATTTTTTTATAAATTGACCTGGATGAGGAAGTGGAGGGATGGATTAGTAAGCGTGATGATGACACAAAGGTTGGAGTTGTTGTGGGTAGTGTAGAGGGCTGTCAGAGTTTACTGCGGGACATTAATTGGATGAAAAACTGGTCTGAGAAGTAGCAGAAGAAGTTCAACCCAAATATGCGTGAAGTAGTTCCGTTTGGTAGGTCAGTAATATGGAAAAATATAGTATTAATGGTAAGAATCTTAGCACTGTGGAGGATCAGTGAGACCTTGGAGTCCGAGTCCAGAGTACGCTCAAAGCAGCTGCGCATGTTGACTCTTTGGTTAAAAAGACGTCCGGTGTATTGGTGTTCATCAATCGTGGGATTCAAATTAGAGCCGAGAGGTAATGTGGCAGCTGTATATGCCCCTGACCAGATCCCACTTAGAGTACTGTGCTCAGTTCCGGTCGCCTCACTGCGGGAATGATGAGGAAACCATAGAAAGTATACAAAGATTTACAGGGATGTTTCGCAGATTGGGGAACGAGCCTTGTCATAAGAAGTTGAGTAAACTCAGCCTTTTCTCCTTGGCGCGACGGAGAATGTGCGGTGACCTGACATTGATAGAAAAGGTGATGAGAGATACTGGTCGTGTGGATAGTCAGAGGCTTTTTCCCAGGGCTGAAATGGTTGCCGCAAGAGGACACAGGTTTAAGGAGCTGCAGGGTAGATACAGAGGAGATGTCAGGGGTAAGAAATTTACTCAGAGAGTGGGGATTGCGTGGAAATGGCTGCCGGCAATGCTGGTGGAGGCGGATACGATCGGGTATTTTAAGAGACTTTTGAATATGTACATGGTGCTTAGTGAAGGGCTTTATGTAAGCCAATTCATTTCAAAATGAGGAACTTGTTCGGCACAACATTGCCGGCCGAAGAGCCTGTATTGTGCTGTAGGTTTTCTAAGTTTCTATGAAATCTGCGCAACAGACAACATGGGTCCCAGCAACATGCCATCCAGGACTCTCGCTCTCTCCACAGAGCCTCCTTGTGTTATCCATATTAACGAATCCCCTGTCACGGCAGCTCGCCTCTGCTCTCCCTCACATTCCCTTCTGAGTCACAGAACATTAAAGAGAGTCACAGAGCCACCAAACTGCTGTCATCAACTACCACCACACACACACACACACACACACACACACACACACACACACACACACACACACACACACACACACACACACACACACACACACACACACACACACACACACACACCAGTATCCGAAGTGTGTGGTTGTGTATGTGTGTAGAGGTGTGTGGTATGGATTTCGAGGCCGAAATAGTATATATGGGTGGTGATATAGTGGGCCCTACATGGAGTGGTGTCCACGCAGACATGGGGTCACATGTAAAGTTGTTCCGGCACCATCGCAGCACACTCTAATGGATTCAGAAAAACTGTGCAACGCTATCCCTCCTCCGTCCAACCCTCTCATCAATACCCAGTCATTCGGCTTTTGTGTCTCGAATTGAGTGTGCCTCTCAGAGATGGTGTGTGTGTGTGTGTGTGTGTGTGTGTGTGTGTGTGTGTGTGTGTGTGTGTGTGTGTGTGTGTGTGTGTGTGTGTCTGTGTCTGTGTGTGTTTGTGTGTGTGTGTGTGTGTGTGTGTGTCTGTGTGTCTGTGTCTGTGTGTGTTTGTGTGTGTGTGTGTGTGTGTGTGTGTGTGTGTGTGTGTGTGTGTGTGTGTGTGTGTGTGTGTGACTGGGTAATGTGCTGCGTGAGGAGGAAGGAAGGGGAAGGGAGAAGAGGCGAGAGAAAGGGTGTTAAGACTGCAGATACTGAAGCAAGTGGTGTGGAACCACACGACCGGCCTGTGCATGCAGAGATGTGGATAAGCTCATATCCTGCTGATAGATATCCAGTGGAAGGGGCGAGGTGTAATACTGGACGTGATCTCTCCCTTATACTCCCCACAATTGCCTGTGACTCAGAGATTGAGGAATAAGGGAGCGGGGGGCGACTTAGATGGGGATCGTTTAGCGGCTGGAGTGTATCTCACAGAAGGAGAGGGGCGTAGGGAACGTACAGGATGTGAGAGGGGCTAGAGATACTGTGTGAAATAGAGGCGGTAGAGCAAAAGAGATGAAAGTCCGCGTAGAATGAGAGAGAGGGTGAGGGAGATGGAGGCGTAGAGAGTTGGGGGTGGACAGACAGCGTGTGTGTGGGCGTAGACTGAGACAGAGCGACAGAACAATAACCCCTGGAAAGTCCAAACAAACTCTCCCGGGGTCAGACACAGTGTGGAACTCGGTTCACACCATCCCATCATACAATGCCGGGGTCCGACACAAAGTGCAGCTCCCTCGGCTTCGTCCCATCAAACACACCTGGAGTCAGCCACAGAGCAAATTCTCCCTGTACACCGCCCCATCACACATTCCTGGGTTCAGACACACAGTGAAGTTCCCTCCACTCCGTCACTTCTCACACTCCGGGGTGTCAGACACAGAGTGAATCTTCCTCCTCAATATCCCATTATACGCCACTCCTGGGGTCAGACACCGAGTCTTTCGCTTTCTATCTCTCTGTCTGTCTGTCTGTCGGTATCTCTCTCTCTCTCTCTCTCTCTCTCTCTCTCTCTCTCTCTCTCTCTCTCTCTCTCTCTCTCTCTCTCTCTCTCTCTCTCTCTCTCTCTCTCTCTCTCACTCACTCTCTGTCTTCCGCTGTCCTTAAGATTAGGAGCGGGAATCGGGGTTTTACCTAACCTGTCCTGCTGGTCAACAGTTGGCAGAAGAATTTGCTTTCGTGGATAGAGAGATTCTTGTTGAGGGTGTAGGCATACTTGAGACAGGTGTTCTGGCAGAGGTCCCGAAGGGAATTCTCGATTGTCCTCGATTCAACGGTCGAATGCAACTCAATGACTTTTAGTCGATATTGGCTCCGGGTCCTGTTCGTCTCCTGATATTATTCCACAAGTCAGCTCGCCTCGTTCGTAAGAGATCAGCGAGAGGCAAAGCTCTGTCAAGAAGAAAAGAGAAATTTATAAAAGTTTCGGAAGGCTGGGTAATCGCTAAAAGATTATAAGGCTAGCAGGAAGGATCTTAAGAAGGATATTTGGAGAGCCAGAAGGATTAAGGAATACCACAAGGCATTCTCCAAGTATGTGAAGAGCACGAGGATAATACGTGAAAAAATTGGACCAATCAAGTGTGACAGTAGAAAAGTGTATCTCGAACCGGATGAAATAGCAGAGTTATTTAATGAATACTTTGCTTCAGTATTCACTATGGAAAAAGATCTTAGTGATAGTAGTGATAATTTGCAGCAGACTGAAAAGATAGAACATGTAGATATTAAGAAAGAGGATGTCATGGAGCTTTTGAAAAGATCAAGTTGAATAAGTCGCTGGGACCGGATGCAATGTACACCAGGCTACCATGAGAGGCGAGGAAGAAGATGACTGAGCCTCTGCCGATGATCTTTGAGTCATCAGTGGGGACGGGAGAGTTTCTGGAGGATTGGAGGGTTGCGGATGTTGTTCATTTATTCAAGAAAGGGAGTAGAGATAGCCCAGGAATTTATAGACCAGTGAAGTCTTACCTCACTGGTTGGTATGTTGATGGAGAAGATCCTGAGAGGAAGTATGTATGAACTTTTTGAGAGGTATGATATGTTTTGGAATAGTCAGATTGGTTTTTTCAAGGGGAAGTTGTGCCGTACCAGCCTGATTGAATTTTTCGAGGATGTGGCAGAACACGTTGATGAAGGAAGAGCAGTAGATGTAGTGTATACGGATTTCAGCAATTCATTTTATAAGGTACCCCGTGGGTGGCTTATTGAGGAAGTAAAGAGGCATGGGATACAAGGCGACATTGCCTTGTGAAGCCAGAACTGTCTTGCCCACAGGAGGCAAAGTGTGGGTGTGGACGGGTCATATTCTGCAGGGAGGACGGTGACCAGTGGGGTGCCTCAGGGATCTATTCCCGGACCCTTACTGTTCGTGTTTTTAAAAACAAAATGACCTGGATGAGGAAGTGGAGGGATGAGTTAGTAAGTGCGATGATGACACAAAGGTTGGAGTTGTTGTGGATAGTATAAAGGGTTATCAGACGTTACAGCGGGACGTTGATTGGATGCAAAACTGGTCTGAGAAGTAGCAGATGGAGTTCAACCAGGATACGTGTGAAACTTCTCAGTTTGGTAGGTCAATAATATGGCAGAATATAGTATTAAATGTAAGAATCTTGGCAGTGATGGATCAGAGAGATCTTGGGGTCCGACTCCACAGGACCCTCAAAGCAGCTGCGCAGGTTGACTCTGTGGTTAAGAAGGCGTCCGGTGTATTTGCCTTCATCAATCGTGGAATTGAATTTAGAACCGAGAGGTAATGTTGCATGTAAATAGGCTCCTGACCAGACCCACTTGGAATACTGTGCTCAGTTCTGGTGGTCTCACTACGGAAAGGATGTAGAAGCCATAGAAAGGGCGCAGAGAAGATTTACAGGGATATTTCCTCGACTGGGATGCATGCCTTATGATAATAGGTTGAATGAACACGGCCTTTTCTCCTCGGAGCGAAGGAGGATGAGAGGTGACCTGACAGAGGTGTATAAGATGATGAGAGACATTGATCGTTTGGATAGTCAGCGGCTTTTTCCCAGGGCTGAAATGGTGTCCACAAGAGGACACAGGTTTAAGGTGCAGGGGACTAGGTACAGAGAAGATGTCAGGGGCAAGATTTTTTTTTTCTGTTCTCAGAAAGTGGTGAGTGCGTGGAATGGGCTGCCGGCAGCGGTGGTGGAGGCGGATACAATAGGCTCTTTTAGGAGGTCCTTTTAAGTACAAGGAGCTTTGAAAAATGGAGTCCTATGGGTAAGCCTAGTTATTTCTAAGGAAGGACATATTGGGCACAACTTTGTGCGTGGAAAGGCCTGTATTGTGCCGTAGGTTTTCTACGTTTCTATGTTTCCATATTTGCACCTACAAAGATTCACTTAGACCATTTGTCTTGTCTGTTCTGACTGTGCTCTGCGGTGACATTTGCTCAGCCCTGTAATGTCACCCCTCCTCCTGTAATTCTTCCATTCTCTCACGTCTAAAAACAGGGAAACCCGAAAAATCGTGCTGTCCTGCTTGCTCCCCCTGCACCCAATTTCAAATAATGGCTGCAATATCACATTCACTGTGTGGATTCATGCCCTGAGCTCAACTGCGCTTCTTAGAAGCTTCCTGCATTGAAATATACGGAGCTCAGGGCATCAGTCGCATCATATACAACGAATTGATTCTTGAATTTTTCTGAGTTCTTAACAATATCTGTCTCCTTATCGACTCCCTTATCTGCTCTCGAACTCTGAATCCCAACCCCCTGCAAATTGAGTTCAACAACTCTCCTAAAAACTCTCATGCACAGTACTCAAAACCTTCTCGCTAGGATATCAATTCCCCTACAGTTTATGTGTAAACCGTCTTCTGTACAGATCCCACCTTCCTTGGAATAAACACAATGAATTCTGAATCCCTCCCACCTGCACCGTAGCTTGAGCCACGTGGTAAACTGTATGGTCTTCCTGTGTCTGGGCACACTGGGACGGGTGGTGGTCCTGTCCTTTAATTTAATAGCTAAATCCCTGACCTCACTCTGCAGAACCACCTCCCCATACATACCGATTTCATTCGTACATATATGGACCAGGACGTCGAGCCGCTCACTCACCCACTTAAGAATTATAGAATCTTTTTGCAATTGCAGTTCAGCATCTTTCTATTACACTTAAGTCAACTACATTATTTCAAGGTGTTAGGAGAGGGGTCATAGAATATTGCCATTGAAATCCTCTCAGTTCACATCTAACCCTGTCGTGCTCTCCACCCTCAAAATGTTTAATCAATTTCGCTGCAACTGTACGTTCACATCAGTTCAGTTTTGGGTCCCATTCATAGAAACCATCTATTTCTTCCCTCCACGGTCGATTCAGTTTTTAGACAATGGGGTTTGAACGGTCTTATGCGCATTAAGGATTTGTGCACTGAAAATATATTTAATAGCTTTGATAACCTGTGCAGTAAATCTGGCCTTCCGTATAATAATTTTTTTCAATACCTGCAGATTCTCCACTTTGTCAAGGAAAAATATCCCTCTTTTCCTGATCTACCACCTACTATGTTGTGGGACAAACTCACTCTTAGCTTTAATAATAAAGGGCTGATCTCTGTACTATACTCTCAGCTGATGTCTTTGGGAGTTCAAGATCTAAAAAAAAAACTACGACCAGCTGGGAGGATGACCTTGGTGTGGATCTGGCCGAAGAATATTGGGCAAAAGCACTGAATAGGGTAGATAGGTAGATAGGGTGGTTAAGAAAGCTTATGGAGTGTCGGCTTTCATAAGTCGAGGGATAGAGTTTAAGAGACAAGATGTAATGGTGCAGCTGTATAAAACTCAGGTTAGACCACACGTGGAGTACTGTGTCCAGTTCTGTTCGCCTCAGTATAGGAAGGATGTGGAAGTATTGGAAATTGTACAGAGGAGATTTACCAGGATGCTGCCTGGTTTAAAGTGTATGGATTATAATCAGAGATTAAGGGAACTGGGGCTTTACTCTTTGGGAGAAGGAGGATGAAAGGAGACATGATAGAGGTGTACAAAATATTAAGAGGAATAGACAGAGTGGACAGCCAACGCCTCCTTCCCAGGGCACCACTGCTCAGTACAAGAGGACATGATTTTAAGATAAGGGGAGGGAAGTTCAAGGGGGATATTAGAGGAAGGTTCTTCACACAGAGAGTGGTTGATGGGTGGAATGCACTGCCTGAGTCAGTGGTAGAGGCAGATACAAGGCAGGTATATGGAAGAATTTAAGGTGTGGGTAGATATGGGAGGATGGGCTTGAGGGTCGACACAACATTTTGGGCCTAAAGGTTTGTAATGTGCTGTAATATTCTATGTTCTATGTTCCTTCTCTCCGGCTGGTTTAGTTCATGCATTTTGGTCTTGCCCACGGCTTGATGGCTACTGGGCACTGGATTTTAAAATTATCAGTGAGGTTTTGGGGTGACACTGAGACCTTGCTCGCTTATAGCTGTATTTGATGTGGCAGATGATGTTTTGGGTTTAAATGCAA